>NC_051178.1:179066047-179162637 GCF_013339695.2 Rhipicephalus sanguineus
GTTGTGCAGAAAGACTTCTAATCAGACCACAATTCTGCCCATTTTTTCCTTGCATGCACTTACACATACACAGAAAGTACTTATGGTTGATGAGAGTTATTAAAACTTCCTTTAGAGCAAACGCAGAAAGTGTACAGAAACAAGTACTTCCAACAGTTCCTGATTTATATGTAAGACGTAAATCGCAGATAATTTGTTTGTTGGCAGTGGCATATCCTAGGCTAAAAGTACTCGAACATCTCTTAACCAACAAACCCTTTTGCAGCCAATGCTCTTAGACAAAAATAGCTTTGTTCAAACCTAATGTGGAAAGCTAAGAGCACCAAATGTAAAATAAAAACAAAGTAACTAGAAAATTCCTTGCAGTAGCAAAGCTCGGCGAGAATACTATAGGAAAATGAAAGGTATGTCATCCAGAAGATACAAAACAACTTTACAAAGTCACAAAAAACCCAGGATTACAGTGAAACACTTGAAATAATGATGTGACTGAAAAAAGTCAAGCTTAGAAGGGATGACAGTATGCCCCCCAAATACAGTGCAATGCGAATTTAATATTAATTAGAAACTAAAAGAAATGGAGGTTGAACTTCCTTTTTTTTTTTTAATTTTGCATCAGTGCGACATTACAAATTTTATAGCGCTTACTCGTTTTTGTGAAAGCCAGGTTGGCAAAATTTACCACATTGAGTCTATGCTTAATTTCGCGTGCAATATAGCTCTTACAATAAACCCATTCTGCAGAAGTCTGTGAAGTAGAGGAAGGTTGATGAAGGGATAACATTGTAAGTACAAAGCAAATCTATACGGATTTCTTAGTCGATCAAAAATTTAAACTGGTCCAAGACCAGTTTTCCATCATCTAAGAAGCTTTCCTTCTGAGGGATCCATTTGAATTTTTATTGTAGCTCTACAAATGCACTGGGTGACAATTTTTTTCACTTCTTTTTAACAATCTCTTATTGATAAAAATATCAACTAGGCAAAAGCAGATTGGACTTGATGCCGACCCCAGCCTGCGCTACAGACTACGGAATCAAGGAACAGAGCCACTGCACAGCATAACTGTGTGAAACGAACCTTGGCAAGTTCGCCCGTCAGGAGCCACACGGCCGTGGGAGCAAGCGCAGGCGTGGCCATTGTCTCCCTTGTACAGGCACAGCTCCTGACACCCTCCATTGCCCACACTGCATGGATTGTTTGTCTCTGCAAGAAAGCCAACAGCAATAGTTTAACAAGTGCTCAGTTGACCTTTTCTTGAGTCCGCATATGCATCTATCCCAAGTTGATGCTTAGAAAGAGCGCGAAATCACATGGGAAAAGACAAAGAAAGCTACTACATGCACATACCTTGTAGCTTTGTTTATCTGGTCCCACATTATTTCGCCCTCTGTGTAATCATAATGCATTACCAACTTGCCCAACAGTCTATTCCTTTACATCACAAGTTAATGCCAGTTCTTCAAGCTTAAGCTTTTTATTTTTTCTTGTTTGCTACAACATATGTACACCACGTAGCTCGCAGACAATAACATAGGACTGTCATTATTCGGCGCATTTTCTTGAGATTTTTTCTGTGTCTTTGCGCTGTCTATTCATCATATGGATATGTACGTATGCTTTACGAGTATAACGTGCCACACAAGACCCCCCCATCTACGGGGTCACCAACATAAAAACTGAAAAATCAAGCTAAATGGAAATGCCTTGACAAAGCTCTGGAGCACGCATTTGAAGATAACATTAACTGGTAGTACAAATACCAACAATGCAAGATTAATATGCCATAACTGGAGCACATATTAGCTCGACACATGTATGACAAAGAACCACGACACACACGAAGAAGCAGGTAGGCATTAAATTTCCAACTGCTTATTTCGGGCTCTTAAAACAGCTTCTTTTGTTATGCGTGTCATGATAATACATGCTGCAGTTACAAAACACCAACTCGCACGAACAGCAACCCTTCTGAACTTAATGCCAATCAGTTTACTGCACAGGCGAGCAGTAAACTGGACAGTCTGAGACAAACCATACAACTCACTTTGTTTTGGTCGTGTGTGAAAAACTTGCAGATCCTTGATCGAATCTGTCAAGTGGTTCACCAGCATTTCCTCGAGGCCTGGATCATGCTTCTTGACACGAAAAATTGATCCATCCTCACGATGGCTGTGAGATAACATAAGTAAAAGCTCTTTTACGCAACTCTAGCCTTTTAAAAAAGTTCACGGGCATTTCAGTGACCAAATTATTGAATTAACCAAAGGCTGATGTCCAAAACGAATGTTCTCAATGAGTGCTGACGTCTGATCAGAGCAGGCGTAGCATGTATGACGAAGTAACTCCTCAGGTGCACACACTTTTGATCCCACTTATCTTAAGCCACTCTGATCACACTCATCTGAGCCACTGTATCAGGATATGGCACTGGTATTGTAGTGCTCAAAAGTCTGGAACTCCTGGAAGCTACTTTTCAAGAATGTAGACCCAGTATCTAAAAGGTTGTACAAGTTACTACTGAAATTTTGCTATATTAAACGAAATGAGTAGAGTTTTAAAAGCTTTCATGCCTTTGCTTGTTTAGGACTACATCATGCATCATGCTGCGACACCAACAGGACAAAGAATGTATACAGTCAACGTCCGATTTTTCAGACTCCCTAGGGACCGCGAAATCGTCCGAAAAATCGAACAGTCTGAAAAAACGAATTCATGTTTTTTTATTCCGCTCAAGCGGACAAATTGCCACAGCCACGTCCGAAATAGCTTTAATGCCTCCCAGTACAATTATCAGGCATTTTGGTGCGCGCTCAGGCTCTCGCAAATACATTCGGTACCTGCCGCGAACCTCGCTTAACTACGTACGTGCCAACCGCCACTTTTGCATCTCATGATGAGCGCCGCTGATATCAGCAAAGTGCAGAATAGGTTATGGCTCTCTCGCATGGAGCGTTTGGAAACGATGACGCAGAACACAAAGACTGTGGCGGAAGAGCGGTCGACTCGTCCGACTTTCCCTGATGCGCACACACATCGCCGAATCTCTGCCGATACGGAGCATTTGCTGCCATGTCAAGCCGATTGTTTCTAGCTGTGTGCAGCACATCGCCAACTACGCTGATGCCGTCACTGTCCTGTTGCTATATTGTACGCATGCATTTATCATGAAAGGGTTCGTGATGTGCACTTTGTTCCTGACCGCACACGGGCGCGGCAATGGCAAGCTGGTTTTGTCGGTGAAGGCAACGCGTCTGTGCGGCGCACTTAGCGGTCTCGCACAAAGAGGCAGCAGGAATGGCGGCGTGGCGCGTTTGGATTCTCGCCTAGATTAAATGCGTGCAGTACGCATGCAACTGCGCTAGGCCACGTGCACTACCGAGCAGTGAACATAAGATGCTTATTGTAAGGGTTGTCAGCGATTAAGCCGTACTGGTGCATTTGCCACCTGCCGCCATCACGCCTCCGTGCATTTCCGCTGCTTATCCGTAAAGACATCGCCGCACGGCACCGTGATAGCGGCCCCTTTGAATTTTCGGTCTGCTTCACCCCATAACACTTCGGCATTGCGGCAAAGCTGACTTTTGGACTCTGCTGCTGTCGCAAACAGATTGACTCGCGAAAGCGCTGGTGTGAACCTACGAGATGACATACGTGGCAGAGATGGGGCCTTCAAATGATGCCTTTCGGACCTGCAATTTGGGCAGAAAGTCCGAAAAATCGGACGCCGAAGAGTTTCAGTGTCCGAAATTTCGGACGTTCTCATTCATTGACGTCTATGGGGCTGGTGACGGTGCCGTGAAAGCGTCTGAATTTTCGAGCATGTCTGGAAAATCGGGTATCCGAAAAATCGGCAGTTGACTGTAGTAGGAGCAAGAAGGAAATTTTGGGCAGTAGAGAGTAAATGAGCAGAATGGATGCTGAATGTGGCAAAGACAGTCATTCATTCACAATAAAAGTGTATTCTCACGTTTATGAAATGTACATGAAGCTAAACAATTCTAAACAATTAAGTTGTCAGGACTCGACGATATACTTGACGATCCACAACCACGTTCACTACACACTCTTTATTCCCCGCACCACATATCCAACATGTCCGACCTCCGTCTCCCTACCCCATCTCTCTCCTCCCGTATTCCCGCGCACCCCCTCGCTGCTCACCCGACACTCGCGCCATCTTGTTCCTTCGCCATCAACCACACACAGCCTCCGAGACCCGCACCCAACACACGCGCACTCCTCACTCCCCTATCTCTCACAAAGTGTTTGGAAAGATGTTACATGCTGAGCAATATAAAAAGAAAGTGCCTAACATCCTTAGGTACTTACGTGTCGGCCCAGTAGACATAAGTGCCATGAACAGCTAGTGAAAAAGGGTTCTGCAGAGGACGGTGCGAGTCCTCTGCATCTTCCTCCTCTGTTCCAGAGGGCGGTGGGAAGACAGTCTCACGCCCTGTGCCGTCCAAGTTGACCCTTTCGATTGTGTCGGTGCGCGAGTCACACCAGTAGAGCTTGTCTTCTTCAAAGTCAATGGCCAGGTCATTCACTAGCTGCACCGACGCATTGACAAGGACGATGCGGTTTGAGCCATCCAGAGCTGCCCGTTCTATCTTTGGTGGTACGCCCCAATCACTCCAAAAGATGTACCTGAAAGGTAGCAAAATAGGCAAAGGCAAATTGGGATAAAACCACTGAACTGCTGACAGCGAGTACATTTAAAGCTTAGCTTAGCTCATGCAAAGTTCATAAATGTTTGTTATTAACATTCAGAAACCTCTTAAGCAACAAGCCGATTCATCCTGATCGCTTTCCTAACCATGATCACCCAGCTTCTTTGCTCAGACAGAAAATATGCTGCCAAGGTATTTGCATGAAGTTAGTAAGTTCTCTTGCATAAAAGATTCTCATCTCGTCTCACACTAACTTCATTAAAGATATTTCCGTACCACTGTTAATGTACCATATTTACTCGCGTAACTCTTGCACTAGCGTAATTCTCACACCCCCCACATTGCCTAACAAAAATACAACTTTTTTTTTTCCGCAAGTAATTATCGCACCCCAAAAATTGCAGCAGCAAATGTCGTCTGGTTCTTCCAGCCACTAATAATGACAGCGCGCGACGGCTTAGCGCCGTCTCTTAAGCATCGTGCATACTATAAACACACGGAGCCCTAATCCAATCCAAGCCAAGCAATAAGTGGCAAGTTCGCGTTGTGGCATGGTCTGTGTTGCGTCCATTCTGTCCATAGTTCTGTGGCTGCGTCGCTGACGTTATGGGTCGATACGGAAGTTACACAACTGGTTTCAAGTTGAAAGTGATTGAGCACGAACTGGAAAACTGCTACAGGGCTGCGGCAGGCACTTCGGGGTCGACGAGTTTTGTGTCCGCTACTGGCGACGGCGAGCAGCTGAAAGCTCCTGACAAGACGCGCCGGGCCTTCCGTGAGCCTAAAACTGGAAAAGATCTGCTTTATTCGCTTAGCTAGTGGCTCCAGCTTTAGTGTCTGCAAATAAATCTTGCTTGGTGTTGAACCTGTGGTTTTATTGTTAAAGTAAGTCTTGTATTGGTACTTCACAAAGCTTGTATAGTTGGTGGCGTGAGAAGCCCGATTTGCGGCCACTTCGTTTTCTTTTTCTTTAGCACGCTGTACCTTTTCGTGGAAAATTTTCCCTGCGCATTTCTCGCACCCCCCAGCTTTCAACAGATTTACCGGGGAAAAAAGTGCGAGGATTACGCGAGTAAATACGGTAGTGAGAAGTTCTTTAATTTGGGCAATCTGGTACCACGTATTGTGCCGTAATGATAACTGCACTTTTACGAAACAATGTAAGACACATCAGCCTCTATCAATCTCATTAACTATAGTTTCTCCATCAAAACTTTTTGGGCGAGTTGGTTCATTGTACAGTGAAGGGGTAACAGAGCTAACACACACCCACAAGAGAGACAAGGACACACAAGCGCTGTGTGTCCGTGTCGTCTCTCTTGTGGATGGCGTGTTTGCACTGTTACCCCTTCGCTGTACAGTTTCTCAAGGTGTCATTAGAGGACACCTGCCTCACCAGAATATTTTTGTTAGGAGTGAGAGCACACAGGTTCCGTTCACCTAGCTACATCAGGAAAACATGGACCAGAATGTAAACGAGAACGTACCCTTTGTACGGATGCACAACAATGGCCCGAGGCTTATCCATGTTACCAGAAAGCAGAACATAGCGGCCGGATCCATTGAGCCGCGACACTTCGATGACATCGTACGAAGGGTCAATCCAGTACATGTTCCCTACGAAGAAGGAAATTTGCATGAGCTGACACATTTGTGATAGTTGTCCGATGAAGCACAAAGCACTGCCCCGAACTTGTGGGGTCCAATAAGCCAGGCACAAAGTATCAAAGGGATTACCTGCTACCCAGTCAATTGCAAGTCCTTCAATGGCGTCAAGTCCACTGACAACAGTCTCTCGTCCAGTCATGTCCCTGTGAATTCGGGTGATGCTACCCCCTTCCGAATCCACCCAGTAAATGTATTCTGAAAGAAAAATAGATGTCCAAATGGGGAAAAAAAAAATTACATAAGACAACGAATAAAATTCGAGACAAAGCCGTATGAATGCTGCAGTGCACGTAAAAGCAAGGTTTCTACAGAGAAACTGCACATGACTCCATCATGAAGATGACGCAGTGTTGCCATCAGTTTGATGCTAGAAAAGGAAATGGCTGTCTAAAGTGGCTGAAGTGCACAGGTAAGCCTGTGCCCATATTTAACAAACAGTAAGGATTGTAGTTAAATACAGCAGAAAAACCAGTTTACTTATGGGCTCCCCTTTTTTACAACCACTGCATTACCTCACGTTACTGTACACCCCTTTTCTTTACAAATGTGCAGCTTGTTTACAAAACTAACCAAAATAAAAGGTTTGAAAGTGATGCTGGCACTGACCACCTTCTATTCACGCAAGAAGAATGCAAGTGTCTACTGGCATCACACATATGTACTACTGCACCCAACTTTTTCAGCAAAATCAGCAGAGTTCACGAACACTGACCATAAATCACATTTATACAAACATTCCAGTCTCAATAAACAAATTAAAGGTAAATGTAATCAGGCTAGCTGGTTAAAGGGACACTAAAGAGAAACAATGAATTGGTTTAGATTGATAAACTGCACTCTGATAACTCTAATGTCGTTAATTTCACCATCATAGGTTTATTAATAGACGAGAAAATCAAGTTCAAAGTTTTCATTTTTAAATATCGTGCCGAAGTCTCCCCGTGTGACGTCACGGATTTCAAAGTGTATTTATCATATTTTGGGGCCATTGACTCAACAAAATTTCCTCAAACTTGGTATGTTAAGTCTATGACCCCCTCAGAGGACAATGTACTTCATTTTTACCGATTAGGAACCATGAGCGCTCTATTAGGCACCGTCAAAATATGTGACATCATGGCGAATGGTGCGGAAACTTCAAGGTGGCGTCGCCACCCACATTTTCTTTTTGCATGTTTTCTCACTTACTAAGCATCTTCTCGCAGCAAGCGTGGTGTTTTTGGTATCGTGAAAGAGTACTTTACTACTACGAGAAAATCGTTTTGCTCTTTAGTGTCCCTTTAGTATTTCCAATCACATCTGACAATAACAGTTGCATTAAAAGAAAATGTGTTGGACAGATGTCATTTTTGTGCAAAGGCTTTTCTGGCTGGTGCAGGAATCTGAGCACAGAGCCCACCAAAGTTTGTGGTAGCCTCGTTACTCGAGGGATTTGCATCCTTACAAGTTTGTGAGGGACGCTAGACTGTCTTGCATTCCCAAATGTTGGTTTCCCCTCATGGCATAGCTCTGGCACCTCCTGTTATCTGGCTATTCCCGATGACGCATGCCGTAACTGAGTTGGTGTAGTTGCGCAGTAGCGCAAGAGATGGCACAGGTCATTGTCAATTTCCATCCCCACAGCCCACACTCGCACTGAAGCCTCTTACATGCGTATTCATGCCACATGGTTTCTTTCTTCCTGTTCACCTATATCAAAGCCTACCCTTGTTACTAGCATACCTCAGACATTCACAAACAAACCTCAGGTCGTAGCTAAGGCAGGATGCTTGGCTTCGCGGTTTGGATAGCCTCACATATCTAGAGTGCTAGAAGACAGACACACAGCAATATCAGCTAGAAGAAAAGCAAGGATCAGTGCCCATGCTGTCCTCTGTAAGTACGTCCAATGGTAGGCAATTTACTGCTCTACAGAAGACCTCTGCACTCGCATCGAATAAAACTATTTGCCATTCTATTGCTTCCTAAACAATTTCTGTGACAAGATCACCAACGCCACTATGCATATTTCGTGCTCTCTAAACAGCCCGTGGAAGCATCAAGAAACAAAAATAGCTACCAACCATCTATGAAGTCGATAGATGTTGCCATAGAGACCCTGGAGATGGGAGCCAACACGCGCTGAGATGGTGTTGGTGATGACACCAAAGAGGTGCCCCGTATCTCATAGTTGATGGAGTACAAGAGAAATTCGGCATAGCCTGAAAAGCAAACAAAAGGATTAACAAAACATGGATCAGCTCAACATGGAAAGCAGCCAAGACCTCTCTTATCAATGCAATTTATTCAATGCACGTAAGTGCGCAATCAACACGATAAACATCATGGCAAAAAAAAAAAAAAATAAAGTTATGACATGCAAATAAAAACATTGATGCACCAACGAAGTACAATTTACACATACTGCTTAAGTTGTAGAACCTATACCACATGTTTCTTGCGCATAAAAAGGAAGATGCTTTTAAGTATGGAGGTCAGGAAGAAATTACAGGACACCTTAATTTTATACTAGAGTTGGTATCTAGTCTGGAACCTGAAGTTATCTACATTATCATGACAACACAACAAAACAAGCAAAACTTGTTGATGTGACACTACAATAAGCAGTCCATGCATGTAAGTACGGGTTACATGGAACGTACACGGTAACATTCTTAATACAGTAGAACCCCGCTGTTACGTTCCCGGCTGTTACGTTTTCCCGGCTGTTACGTCGTTTTCCGCCGGTCCCGGCATAGCTCCCCATAGGATACAATGTATTGGGAACCCCGCTGTTACGTCGTAACTGTCGGACCGTTCCCGTATGATACGTCGCGAAGTGCGCCCGGAGCCGACCGAGTGACTACCAAAGAGAGCGGCCATGGCGCATTTTCACGCAGCTTGGCCTCGTTTGACCGTAATATTAGCCGCATGAGAGGCGCAAGCAACAGAATCTTTCAATTGATGCAAACAAAAGCATGGCCTTCGAGATTCAAATTGCAAAGATGGCGTCTATGACGTAACTGCTCGCGAAAGCAAGGCCTTCGAGATTGGCATTTACTATTGACAAAAGCATAGCCTCTGAGATTTGCATTGCACAAACATGGCGTGTATGACGTAATTGCTTGCGAAAGCAAGGCCTTCGAGATTGGCATTCACTTCTGCCATCGCGTTGGCGTAGACTCATCATCATCGTTATTTGTCGGAGAACGGGAGGAGTTCGAGCTGGTTGGAGCTCGCATGGTCGTGCGTGCGGTTCGCGGTCGGACTCGCCACGCCAGTCGTGATTGCGTGTGCTTAGTTCTTTCATGCCTACAGCTGTTGGTGTTAAAAAAATCACATACGTTGATTACATTTCTGTGGATAAGGCCGTCCTAAGCTCCGCGTTTCTATCCATCGACTAGATCGCGGCTGAGCGCGCCATTTTCGTGCTGCTCGTAAGAATTGAAATAAAATTCTGTACCACTAATATTTTGCCGTTTTTTCCTGTTTTTCGGCTGTTACGTTTCCCGTCTCTTACGTTTATTTCCTACGGTCCCTTCAAAAACGTATCAGCGGGGTTCTACTGTATCTGTCCACCTCCCTGTTCAGGTCTCTCGTTTTTTGCACTATTGTGTCCTAAAAAGCATGTTGTGCTAACTTGTTCAAGCTTCTAAATAAACAGCTGTCTTCAATTTTTGATGTGATGCGAGAAATACCAGGCAAATATGTAGGGATGCCCAAGTCGCAATTCATGTTAATATCGCAATGCACGCAAAAGACACAGACACAGTGAAGTTGAAAAACGAGCAATGAACCCGCAATGGGTTCATACTTGGAAAAGACAGACCATATAAGCACCAGCTACCTACATTTTCAACTATGTTGTGTCCATGTCTTTTGTGCATGCTGCAATTTTAACGTTAATAGGTATTAACTCACCCAACTTTTAGTTTTACAACTGCGCATAAATTGGTAGTGGATGCAGTACACTTTCAGTTGGTATAGTCTGTGCTTATTACGTCACCTCAGCCTGGTCCCTCGCATTTTTGCTGTAAACAGAATGCGCACTCAGCCCAGGCACCAGCCTGTTCTTCTTAGTTCACAAGGCCAGATATTTTTTTTTGATGCTGCTCGGCTGTTGCTAACTGCACTGATAAAATTCTAAACTCCCAATGCAGGGTTCAAAAGTATTTGTGTGGTTGCACTAGCACTATTTGTGCAATGTTGTAATACACCTAATTACAGTCAACTGCCGATTTTTCGGACTCCCTAGGGACCGCGAAATCGTCCGAAAAATCGGGCAGTCCGAAAAAACAAATTCATGCTTTTTTATTCTGCTCAAGTGGTCAAATCGCCACAGCCACGTCTGAAATAGCTTTAATGCCTCCCAGTACAATTATCAGGCACTCTGGTGCGTGCCCAGGCTCTCGCAAATACATTCGGTACCTGCCGCGAACCCCACTTAACTACAGTAGACTCTCATTAAACGGAACCTGAAGGGACCAGGAAAATATGTTCCGTTTAACAAGAGTTTCGTTTACTGAGAGATGAACTGGGTTGAAACATTCAGGTATGAAACCAATAATACTAAAGGCAGCTGTTCCATTAAGCAGCAATTCCGTTTAACAGATTTCCGTTTACTGAGAGTCCACTGTACGTACGTGCCAACCGCCACTTTTGCATCTCGTGATGAGCGCCGCTGATAACAGCAAAGCGCGGAATAGATTACGGCTATCTCGCATGAAGCGTTTGTAAACGATGACGCGGAACACAAAGACTGTGGCGGAAGAGCGGACGACTCGTCCGGCTTTCCCCGATGCGTGTGCGCATGTAAACATGCACATCACACATCGCCGAATCGCCGCCGATACGCAGCATTTGCTGCCGTGTCATGCCGATCGTTTCTAGTTGTGTGCAGCCATCACCAACTAAGCTAACGCCGTCACTTTACTGTTGCTGTATCGTACGCACGCATTTATTATGAAAGCGTTCGTGATGCGCACTTAGTTCCTGACCGCACACGGGCGCGGCAATGGCGAACTGGTTTCGTCCGCGAAGGCAACGCGTCTATGCGGCTCACTTAGCGGTCTCGCACAAAGAGGCAGCAGGAATGGCGGCGCGGCGCATTTGGGTTCTCGCCTATTAAATGCGTGCAGTACGCATGCAACTGCGCTAGGCCACGTGCACTACCGAGCAGTTAACTGAAGATGCTTATCGTAAGGGTTGTCAGCAATTAAGCCGTACTGGCGCGTTGCCAGCTGCCGCCATCACACCTCCGTGCATTACCGCTGCTTATCCGTAAAGACATCGCTGCACGACGCAGTGATAGCGGGCCCTTTGAATGTTTGGTCTGCTTCACCCCATAACGCTTCGGCATTGCGGCAAAGCTGACTTTCGGACTCTGCTACTGTCTCGACAGATCGACTCGCGAAAGTGCTGGTTCGAACCTACAAGATGATAGACGCGGCAGAGGTGGGGGCTTCAAATAATGCCTTTCGGACCTGCAATTTGGGCAGAAAGTCCGAAAAATCGGACGCGAAATAGCTTCAGCGTCCGAAATTTTGGACGTTCTAATACATTGAAGTCTATGGGGCTGCTGAAGGTGCCGCGAAAGCGTCCGAATTTTCGAGCATGTCCGGAAATTCGGGCGTCCGAAAAATCGGCAGTTAACTGTATTGAAGTTTGCAGTTTAAATATAATTTGAAGAGTGCTTACCGACACACTTAGTCTCGTCACTTGGATCAGGCAGAAATCCAGTTGTGCACTTGCAGACCCTCGTAGTTTGTGATGTTGGTAAACACAGGTGCGAGCAGTTTCCATTATTGTTGCTGCACAGATTTTCACCTGCACATAAAACAAAACAGGAGTTAAAAGCAAATAGTCCTATAATGATACAGCAATGGTGTTGCATCTTCCTACAGAATTAAAGAGACCCATAATTATGAGGCAGCTGAATCAATATGCATACCCAGCAGCGAGCAAACAAAAAATTTTCTACATTCTCACACAGTAAACTATACATAAGGCTGTCAGTACTGGTAGCCTTGCATTTGAAGGATTTGCTGCTGAGCAATTCGGTCTAGCATAATTGCTCATGAAATCAGCGTGAAAATTGAGGCACAGACACAAAAAGAAACAAAAGACAAGGACAAGTGCTCATCCTCACTTATGATTTCCTGTTGTGTCAATGTCTCAATTTTCAAGATCATTTCATCAGCCTGGCGCAATCGAAAAAATATAGCTGACCTGAGCTAGTAGAACGAAGAAACTTTATTTCCAACATTCAAAAAGTGTTGGCTGCTTCCTTTTCTTTCCCAGCAGTGTCATTCATATATGCACAGTGTCACGATGTTGAAAAGCACACTGAAACAACGGCTTCCACGAACAAACCAAACAGAGGCACAAGTGCGCAACACGAACTGCACAGTTGCACTAACACGCTAACATTAGCTATCACGCCAAGATGCAGGCGTGCTATCATGGAGCGATGACTTATGCCCTATTCTATGCTATTCTTATCATCCACCACTCACGGCTAGCTGATCTCATTGATAATGCGAACCATCGCTCTGACCATTGGCCACACCAGCCAAGAGAGAAAAGCATTAACAACGGGATTCGGAAAAGGCATCGTTCCGCGATTGCATCGCAGGCTGCAGCGTGGACAACTGAGCGACTGAGTTTCGGCTTCGGATTGTCTGTGACTAAGAAGCAACTCAAGCCAGTGGCAAAAGCAGGGCAGTCTCATTGCCCTCGCTATCAAGCAATGGCGGCCTCCATGCTCAGTCAACAGCGGCGGTTTCTGGTAGTGTCAAGACGCGATTTATACTTTGTAGACTTACTTTTATGTTCTAAAATGCACCAAAATGTTCGAGATAGTGTTTACTGCACGGCAAATTAAATTTCAGAGCCTGGAACTGCATTGTCAAATTTCATTGCGGAACAGCAGAAGAAAAATTGTTCATTGTGGCGTTCATACTTATGCATTGACTCTTATGGACTGCTGATGGGGAACTGAAAATTGTTCGTTGTACCGGAAATTTCGTTGAAGCGACGTTCTTTGTAGCGGGGTTCGACTGCATATCACTTTAATTAAAAACTACACATAGCATCCCCTATGTTTTTCCTAGGCCTTACACTCAAACCTCGATATAATGAACACGGATATAAAGAATTATCGGTTATAATGAAGTAAATGAAAAATAGTCTTTTCATAGATACAGTGTTATGAATGCATGTTTATAACAAACTTTCAGATATAACGAAGTTATTTTCGTGTCAGATGTGACTTTGTTATAATGAGGTTATAGTGTAATATCTGTTGGTTTCATATGGTTGAGTCTAACAAAAAAAAGGGCCCCTAGGTCCAATTCCCCTTCTTTCATAAAATTTGCTGCAATGACGTACACTGGCAACTGACACAGGAATCTTTACAGAAAGAAATGAAGACAGCACTGCTACTCACCAGTTTGTTGGCTCGCATCATACACAGCAAGTGCAAGCACAGTGTCTGTGTTGTTGCGCAGGACGGTGGCATTTTTAGGGCTGCTCTTGTCCGCAACATGTATGGCATAGTCAGTGGCCAGCAGCAGCTGCGAACCGTAGATGGCAAGAGCGTGCGGCTGCTCGCCACCCAACACCACGTCCAGAGTCTCAGCCACGGGATCTGGGCTGGTCAACAGCAGTCGCTGGACCATGCCTTGGTCACGATTCACCCAGTACAGGTGGTTCGTCTCAAAGTCCACTGTCAGGCCTGCAATTCAAGCATCCACAGAAACCAGAAGTTGAAGACGACGAAAATGACAGAAATGCCATGAACATACGACAGAAAATTATCAAATACAAACTGCGAGAAGTGAACTGGTCATCTTACCATTCAGCTTACTTTAAGAGGGGAGTTGGGTTTTTTTATCAAGCTCTGAAAGTCGCACGTGAGTATACAAGAGAGGCCACAAGTAGCCACCACATGACCCACTGTGACACATTTCTGATTTGACACTATAAGTGTTCCCGACTTTTTTCCACATGTATCCACTCTTCTGTTTTTATCACCTTTGTCACTTTCTTCCTTTTCATTCATTCCCCTTACATAAATGCCAAGCAGCTAGCAGGCTTCGCTAATTTTCCCTTGTACTAAACCTTCTCTGAATCCCAGCTAAAGACCAAGCACTGCAACATCACACAAAACTCACTCGTAGATCCTTCAAGCTTTGGGTTATCGAGGCGTGACGTCAATGTCTTTCGTGCTGACCCATCCATCTTGGCAACTTGAATTCTCTCATGGGGAGACCCGTGGTCAGTCCACATGATCAACCTAGAAGAATGTTATAAATTCTAAAGTTGGAAACGTGTTACAAATTCTAATGCTATAAATTCTATGAATTCTAGAAGAATGTCATAAAATGTCTTTACAGAGTGTAAGACAGCCCAGAAGCAGATAAGGATAAACTAATGTTATGAACTTGCTAATGTCATGATCAGTCGAGTATATTCACACAGCCTGGTATACTACAACGATGCACGCACTGCACTGTTTCATCCAAGGAAATCTATATGCATGTTACAGAAGTGCAGCATGACCCCCCCCCCCTTTCCCCCCCACTTCATTTCACTGCCTTCAAACGCTAAGCATTAAAAAAAAAAAAGAATGGTGTTCTCACCCCAAGGTGGGATGAACAGCCAGAGAGCCCGGCGAGTCCAAGTTGGTATCTATAATAGACGACACATACTCGCCATCCAGGCTGCAGGCAAAAATGTGTTTGCCAGCCTCGCCATAAGACGTGAAGAACATGTTCCTCGAGATCCAGTCCACAGCAAAGCCGTATGGATTTTCAATAACTGCATGAACACCACAAGGCCATAAATCGAGCTCAATTTACTAGCACAAATGAATTCGCACATGCCGTATTCACACGATTTTAAGTCGACTCAAACGTAGGTCAACCCCCCTAAAATCGCAGGGCAAAAATAAAAAGACGGAAAAGTGCAAGCGCATTTCATAAAGGAAATTTATTTACGATGGAAGAAAACCAATTCGAATTCCAATGTGCAAAGGTGGCTTCACGGCAGTGTTTCAAAGCTATGCAGAAAGCTAGCTTCACAACAATACGCGGGATTACTTTTAAAAATTTTCTGTGAATCGCTGCTGAGGGTGCGGGTTATACACGAGAAAATATGGTATATGTTACAGGCAGAGCTGGAACGTAAACAAAATGTCATAATCATGCCACAGCGTGCCTGATTTCTGGTTTGTTTCGGTTGTAAGTCGACCCCCCAACTTCGAATTTCAAATTTAGATAAAACAGGTCGACCTACAATCGTGTAAATATGGTAATATGCCCAACTTGGAGCCACTGGTTTCATTTGAACTTTAGAAGTAGGAATCACAACATGCAAAATTCTTAAAAGTTATTTCTGAGTATTCAACAATAATTATATACAGAAAATAGGTCTCGAGCATTCATTTTCAGGCGTGCTGGTAGATATGAAGAAACATTTTAAAAATATAATAAACGTACGGCACAGCATCAATTAGCAGCCTTCCCTGAGCTCATCAACAAATAAATTTTAGAAGCTCTCTGTGCTTAAACCTTCATTATTGCATACCATGTACAATAGTACCTGTCGTTTTGTAGTCAAAACTGCAGTCTGCAAATATATAGGCAATTTAAAGTTATAGGCAATTTCAAAGTAAATTAACAACACTGTGATGAAACAAACGAATTATTAAGCTTCATTTAAAATAAACATATTATTCACTTTCAAACTGTCACTTATTAAGGTACAGGGGTAGTCAAAAGTTCTCAGGCCTCAAGGCCCGGCCAAGGAGCAGCAGCTCGCTGGTGTCGAGCGTGTGTGTGGAGGAAGGAGGGTGTTTCCCTCTCGCTTTTTTGCTCTCCTTGATAAGAAAGGGAGGTATAAACATGGTGCGTAATGTTCCCTCACTGTTTGCTCTTCGAATTTTACTACTGTGCAGCACTGCTTATTCCACTAAGATGTTCCAACTAGCCCTAACACAAGCTCTTCTGAATGCATTTCGGGCTTCGACCATGTTCGTATGCAGCGAATTGGCCTGCACAGACGTCTGAGAGAACTCTCGCAGTGCCAATGGAAAGTTAAGCGCACGATACTGTTCTTCAGGAAGCCGAAAACCCCGGTAATGTACACAGTGTCTGGCAAATGTGGCCGCAAGCATGATGCGTGAACACTGCCGCCTAGCTACACGCTGCACAGTAGTAAAATTCAAAGAGCGAACAGTGAGGGAACATTACGCACCATGTTTATACCTCCCTTTCTTATCAAGGAGAGCAAGAAAGCGAGAGGGAAACATACCCCCCCCCCCCTCCATGCACACACTCGACGCCAGCGTGCACCAAGGCGTGATTGCGATAACAGCGCCGTAATAGCAGCGAGCTGCCGCTCCTCGGCCAGGGCGTTGAGGCCTGGGAACTTTCGACCACCCCTGTACATTGTGACCTTTCAAAAGAACTTTCTTCATTTGATTTTAACACAATGATTTCATGGTTATTTTTTTAAATATCTTGATTTGACAGTGATATTTCATGAAAAATGGGGCTTCGCAACAGAAGTTAGTTTCTAAAAGTAACAGTTAAGTACACAGCCTAATCTGGAAGAAAGAAAGGTGCATAAAACTTTGTGCTTATCCATAATAAAATACAGTAGACTCTCAGTAAACGAAAATCTCTTATTAA
Source organism: Rhipicephalus sanguineus (assembly GCF_013339695.2). Classification (NCBI taxonomy): domain Eukaryota; kingdom Metazoa; phylum Arthropoda; class Arachnida; order Ixodida; family Ixodidae; genus Rhipicephalus; species Rhipicephalus sanguineus. The sequence continues at coordinate 179,083,062 of NC_051178.1, forward strand.
AGGAACTGTTGTTTAAATGGAACAACTGCCTCTGATATGATTGGTTTCGTACTTGTATTCTGCAACCCTGCTCACCTCTCAGTAAACGGAATTCCTGTTCAATAGAACATATTTTCCTGGTCCCTTCAGGTTCCGTTTAATGAGAGTCTACTGTAATTGTCAGGTTTCAAGGATATTTTCATGGGCTGTTAACAAGCAGTTTCCACAGTATTCTACACTGCAACACATACTGGAGGTATATTACTCCAAATGTCTGAAGTTTCTTTCAACAATGCTTTGCTGAAAGTCAGCTCAGGCGATACCAGGCGACTTATCAACCACAAGATCAACTATAAAGAAAGATGAACTGACATCTTTGCACTTACCAGTGTCGATGATAGTCTCGACAGCTGAGCCTAACAGGGAAGCCCGCTTTATCTCATTCAGGTGTGTGTCCGACCAGTAGATCATGCGTCGTTTGGAATCAAAATCCAGCTTCACTGCGTGAATAACCTGCGCAGCAAGATGAGAATCCCAGATTACTAGGTGGATGAATTCGCTGGGTTTATGGAATTAAACATTGAAATTATGAAGTTTAACATCTATAAACTGCACAGCATTATGATGGATGCCACAGCGGCCGGCTCCAGTTTATGTTTCACCAATTGGAGTTCATTAACAAGCACGCAAAGCACAGTAAACTTAGGTTTTTGCATTCTGCCCTTCTCAGAATGCAGATGCAGCAGCCAGGAATCAAACCTGTGGCAACATGCTCAGCAGCCTGATTCCATAGCCATTGAGCCACCGTGGCAGGTTTTTTTCTTTTTTAATGAAATTCTATTCAATCACAGTATTTACAATTCTGCTGGAAAGTGAGTTGTGTTATCTACAAGGCTGTAAATGTATATTTGAATCCTGCCATCACAAAGGTAAATTTTTTTTGAGCTGGTAGGCACAACTATGCAATTTTACGCAAGGCATGCAATGCGGTGGCACATTGGCCAAGAAAATGTCACCAAAAATCCGGCAATAGAGAAAAATTAACATTTTATAGGTACCTTGGGAGAACTGAAGGGTGGAATGACGTGGTAGTATGGCATATCAAGGTCAACGCCTCTAATTTCGTTGGGCCTCGAAAAAAGCAGGACACGCTCCATGCCTGAAATAAGATGAAAAGCTTGCATAAGATTTCCGTCTGCATTTCCATGAATGCAATGGTGTGAAGTACGGAATGAAAGACAACAAACATGTGGGAAATCACCGCATATAGACCTGACACAGCAGACTAAAAAAAAACTCACTGTGGCATGTCCTGCCATCGTCTCCGAGGCGCATCAGATGTGGGCAGTTGCACTTGTAAGTGTTGTTGAAGCTCAGGAGGCAGAGGTGAGAGCAGCCACCATTGTTGGCAGCACAGCCGTTCTTGCCGTTGCCTGTTCACACAAAGAAAAGAACCCCGCAAGCAAATTAATGATTGTTTTTTTCACGCATATAACATCCATACAACATATGCCTGCAACTAGAATCATAAATACGTAAAACAGGATCTCCTTGTACATATGTAATAGAAATAACTAGGCTTGTGCAAATATCAGATTTTTGGTTTGAAATGAAATTGAAGCGAGTGATAATTAGTACTGGATAATTTCAAAGCAAATGTGAATACTAGCTAAGGTTTGAATTGCAGTAGGGTGTAAGTTATAAGCGGTAAAATAAGTCATGTTTTAAGATTCACCATATAGCCCGTATAACACGCTTTCAAACATTAAAAATAAAATTATTCGGGGTGCTGGTACTTATATGCACACTTAGCTCTGAACTATGGTCTTGTGACAGTGCTGATTTCCCTTGACGAGGCAGTTTCATGGCATAACTAATATCAAAATAAAATGAAATGAAAAATGACATCGGTTGCAATTTAATAAGAAAGTTGCTTTTCCTCACCATGCAATTTCATTTACATAAAGTTTACATAAAGCCATGCTTTTACGTGCTTAAAAAACAAATCAACAATACTACCTTTTGGTTGCCTTGATGGGTGGAATACTTGAATGTCAAAAGGTTGTATAGCAGCCTTCTGCACTATCTGAACATCAGAGCCATTCCACTTGTTGCACTGCAAGGCAAAGAAAATTTGGCTAAGATCTGGTAAGAAAATTCAGCAAACAGTCCTGAAGCTTACAGTACACTCGGCTAAGCGCTACCACTCTCCAACTCCAACTGAGACTGCAACAATGCGGAGCCTGCTCTTGATCTGAGCCAGAGAAATTGTGTCCAAGGCAAACATGAAGTTGCTCACAAGAGAAACCAAAAACCAGGAGGGGAAACAAATCACTGCGTCTTTTGTTGCAAAGAAGGTGCAAAGGTGCCGAGGAACCATCATGCATACAGTTTCAATTGACTTCTTGCCAGAACAAAAGCTGCAGGAGTCACACGATCAGATTTTGGTTGAGCTCCGAGGCTGGAGGTGACAGCACCTCAGAATGCTCAGAGCAGGAGCGTGGTGCTCTCAAAGGACGAGCCGAATGTGACGCATGTCACCAGAGTGCTCGAAAACTACCTGCTGTTTGTTCCATTAGTTTTTTTTATACATGCCAAGCTTCTCCACATGCATCATGAAGTCAATGAAAAAAAGCAGAAAATCTAGTAGCAGCGTAAGAGCACACAGAGGCTTGTTATAAGAGCTGCATATAACTGCATGTAACTGCATGGACCACATTACATTCGTTGCATGGACAATACCATCTGAGAATGATACTTAATTTAGGGGACCATTTCTTGGGCACTACAATATGACACAAGGCTAGCAGATGTTTAGACCAATGCAGTATATAAAGCAATATATAAAGCAGTCTACATGACAGTCAACTTGTCCTGAAGACTATGCAAGTCGGGTATAATCTTGAAAGCTTTTCTCAATAACTGTGATAGTAATCCAATATAGTAAATAGCCCGACCCCAAATCTGGAGCCGATAAGTTACCCAAGTCTTGATTCTAGGATCACTGGCATTGTGCCAACATGTTTATGACATCTTGGAGTTACCTTGCACCATTCTTGACATATCCACATACGTTTGTAAACAATCTGCTGTCTTCAATTGCAATTTTCTGCACACACAAGTCTCTCATGATCGTAGTATTTCATTCCAGTTAGGCTTAGTACTTGCCTTTAGTAAAAGAAAGAAAAGGGGAAATAAAGGCAAAACTAAGGCCCTCACTCGTATGACTGAGTTGGTCCTCCAGTCAGTCCAGTAAACATAGTTGCCAAACAGGGTAATGGCAAATGGGTGCGAGAGTGTCTCGTGGCCTCGCAGGATTTCGTGGTAGTCCGAACCATCGTAGCGTGACGTGTGCACAGAGTCGGATCGGGCATCAATCCAGTAGATGCGCAGTGCCACGAAGTCCAGCGTGAGTCCGTTGGGCCATGCCCCACCCTGAGTGACTTCGTCAATACGCAGTACCACACGCCGACCGTCACCACTCATGGATGCCTGCTCAATACGCGGCGCTTCCTTGTCCCAGTCTGTCCAGAACATTAACCTGCGGTAACAAAGCCCGCGGATGTCAAAAGAATGTCAAGCCATCCTCGCAAATTGTCTCAATTAAACATGTCAACATTAATATGTCTCGCTACAACAGGAACAAAAGGGCAACAGCTCACCCATATCTAGGATCAAGGACAATGGCTCGGGGACTTTCCATGTTTCCTGCAACCAGGGTTCTTCGGAAGCTACCATTCAGTTTGGCCACTTCGATCTGGTCGAGGTTACTCTCCACCCAATACAGATTCTCGCCTATCCAGTCTACAGCAAGACCTTCAGCTGTCGCCAGGCCAGTCTCCACAACCACTTCGATACTTGAGAGACCTTACATGTAAAGTCAGAAGAACATAAGGATGAAATTAAGCAATTAAGTAAGTCAATATTCCTCCAATATACACCTATCATAACCTTGTAAAGATATCACAAATGTGCCAACATAAATGCACAAAGACTACGCAAATCCCTGCAGCGCACTCTTGCTTCCCGATTAATTTTGACACCTACCTATATGGTGGTAAACACTGAAAACAATGGCCACCGTTAACAATTTCCAGCACTAATCATTGCTAATACTCAATCTCATGGATCGCATAAGTAGGCTGAATGTTTTATTACATTGTGCGTGTGTCCTACTCCTATACACGGAGGCATTAACAAACACTTCAAAAGGTGAAATACCGTATTTACATGATTTTAGATTGAGCCATTTTATCTACATTTGAAATCCGAAGTTAGGGAGGTTGACTTACAATAGAAACGGAAACTAGTAACGCCAGTTACGGCAGGAGAAACTAGAAATCAGGGACGCTGTGGCATGGTTATGAAATTACGTTGGCGTTGCGACTCTACCTGTAATATATACCGTATTTTCTCGCGTATAACCGGCACTCTCAGCAATGATCCGCAGAAAATTTTCTAAGAATGATCTCCACGCATTGCCGCAGCTCCCCTGCATAGCTGTGAAGCACTGCCATAAAGCCACCTATGGTGCGATCTTGTACGCACTCCAAATAAACACGGAGGCGTGGCATTACATCCAGCCGCACGCAAATGGCCCATGTGAACAGCGACAGACGTCACGGCCCTGCATTGACCAATCGCGTGCGGTCACGTGCGGCTGGATGTAATGCCACGCCTCCGTGCTTATTTTGGAACTCGTACAAGATCGCACCACTAGCCACCTTTGCGCACTGGAATCCGCGTTTTTTGTCTTGACTTTACAAAACACGTTGCGGGGCTAGTTGGCGATACAATCATATTTAAAATATTCCAGCGCTACTTTTTACGAGGACAGGTCAGAGAAGTGTGTAACAGGATGGGCACTGAGTACAACTATAGAGTCAGTCAACCTGTAGTCAGTCCCGAGTAAATAAGTTTCCTTTATGAAATGTGCTCATGCTTTTCTTTTTGCCATGTTATGTGGGGGGCGGTCGACCTACATTCAACTCAACTTACAATCGTGTAAATACGACACTAACAGAAAATTGCACAATCAAGCTATACAAAGCCTCCAAAGGAAGACATGAAAAACGTCAAGATGAAGACGTCAGAATGTGAAGACGTCAAAAATCAATAGGACAAATTTACTCACTTCCCGAGATGATCGAGCCCCTGTAGATCTTGTCATCCACTACGTCTGTCCAATAAAGCATGTCACCAGAGTCCGAGTGATAGAAGTCTAGCGCGATGGTGTTCTTGAGGCCCGTAATGAGTGCACGTAGAGACATGGTGTTCAAATCTACACTCCTCAGTTCATGTCGATTGGAGAAGATGACATAAGGTGTTGCTGGGTCTGTAGAAAGAGCAACACATCCAGTCATTAACAATGCCTGGAAGTGCATTTTAATGGCTTCAAAGTAGTTGTAAGTGAATAGTAAGTAACCAATAAAGTAATTGGCAATGTTGCCGGCCTGGTAACAACGGCATTTGCTTACTAGCAGCCTGCGAATAAGCACCTAAGCAGATGATGCATGCGTCCAGTCATTAGATGGTATTATGCTAGCCCAAATACGTCATATTCATCATCTTTCAGTGCCACAAGACCAGCCGTGGGTGATGCCAAAATAAATAAACCTCAATGGTTCACACAATAAACCGACGTAAAAAGCGAAGCGACACATACTCAAAAAGTGTTTCCGAGTCCCTTACCAGTGCTTTTGCAGGTAAACATGTCTGAGGCAAGTTCATAGCCTTTCTCACATGTACACTTGTGCGAGTGCTTCAGCTGAAAGCATTTCTGGCTGCATACACCCCATTGGGAGCATGGCTTCTTGTCTGAAAACAAACAAATGTGATCAATCTTACACAAATGCGCTACAGCACTTGTAAAAACAAGTTAGCCTTAATGGGAACTTCCCTCTACTAATTATTACAGTAGAAAAGTAGTCCTCAATTATACAACCAATAATACAGCAACTGCCTACCTGTGCATGACCGGCCGTTGATGGCGAGCTGCAAACCATCTCTACAGTAGCATGTCTTGCCATATGGTGTGGGTCGACAGAAGTCTTCACAGTCATTGGGAGTACACAGGCCTTCATCTGAAAAAAAAAAATTAATATTTATATAAAACACACACATGGCTATGAAGTGTCAGCCGCATAATTGATGCACGTTCAGTGGTTCACGCCATTGATAAACCAACTAACAGTAACCATCCGCAAAAAAGATGTCCTAAGTCCAGTCTAGTGCAGATCATATTCTATGCAGTATTTACATAGATAGGCATTTCCTCTTTTCATAATTAATATTTTGTAATGATACTGACAACATGGGCATGACAACATGCCCCTTGTACGAGGTATTTCAAGTCTTAAGAAGTGTCTAAGGTGCAAAACAGCACACTTCCTTTGTTGATGCTCAATACTTTTACACTTAACAGACAGTCACAGTTATGTTCATGTGTCTATTCAGTAAGCAAGTTTGCCTTTTTAAATACACATGCATGCGTCATGACTAAAACTTAATTGTAATATCATGCACATTTTGTAAAGAATCTACCTGTAAAATGTTTCATACAAACCTACCAAATAAATTAAATGATTACTTTACAATTTATGATGCTGCTTGACATTATCTTAACTGTAACATGTTTCCCTGCTCTCTACCACTGTGGATTGAACCTCGGTTGGTACAAATCAGGCACATTCCAACCAAACCAAGCCTGTACACTGTAAGCTAGACAGAATTGTTTGAGCAAGGTCAAGGCAGCTCTCACTGCCTCAATGTAGAACTCTCGGCTTCTACTCCAAGGGATCTATGTTTGAATGTTAACTTGGACGTGTTTCTGCCATTTTCCTTTGGAGATATTTATATGACACCAGCTACACATATTACCTAAAAAAAAACAGGACGTAAAGCTCGTAACAGTCCCTTCAGCAAATGATAAAATATAGTGCATGCTTACCACAGAGGCCACCCTCATCTGAGCCATCCTTGCAATCTGGGACCTTGTCACAAAGGCGAGTGACCTCTATGCAGCGAGTGTTGTTGTCACATGTGTGGCTGGGCTTGGGGCACTTGAGGTGAGACACAGATGCTGCAAAACAAGTGTGTTCACATTAGGCATAAGGAACTGCTTCTGATCCCTGCCTGCACTCGAAAATGGCCAAACAAGCAGGAGTTACAACCCTGCATTGTGTGCCTGTTGTATGTTGGTTACTGCTTTAAATTTTGCAAAACACAAAGCTTTTTGCTTCTACTTGATGTTTCATATTTCTAAACACTAACCAGACAAACTCAACACAACTTACTACATGAAGGCTTCAGAGCTAAGTTATTAAAGTATGCATGCTCTGCCTGTTAACCACTACACTCAACATAGTTCTATTCTTTCACTCCGATGGTACTAACATAAAAGAGCTCTAATAGTAATGGTGTCTATAAGAGGCGTAATCAAAAACATTCGAAAACTATGGAACTGTTGGCAGTTATGGTAAACTGGCCATGTGCAAATGAGTGTGACACAGTTAATAAACTTATAGCTTCAAAAATGTGTTACAAAACATGTCGAAAGGGATGGTGCCAGCATCGACAGCCTCTATGAAGTAAATGCGTAGCTTCACTTGATCCCAATGTTTGTGTGCCTTCACGTCTCACAATGTTTGTGTGCCTTCAAGGACTCACAGTCAACAGCACACAGGCACGCCATTAACACAAGACATCCCACTAACTGCAGCTCGCACAGCAATGCACAGAAATTGCACTCACTGCAGTTCTTTTCATCAGAGTTGTCCATGCAGTCATGGTCGCTGTCACAAACAAACTGAACTGGAACGCACTCCTGCCGGTTCTCACAAAGGAATTCATTCGAAGAGCAGTTTACATTGCCTACAAGGAGAAAGCAAGAAGATTACCATTCCGTTGCAAAAATGCATGAGTTTCTTTCACTCTCATATGTGCAATACAAGTATTTTCAAATATGAAGTAAAAATGTGTGCCTAGCTTGAAATATCACATCAGAAATTGGATAATAAAGGTAGTTGTACTCGTTTACAGTTACTGTATCACAATACAATGTTCAATCATTAATGCACATTTCATCACACCACGAAGGAAGTTCATCACCAAGTCCAGTAAGTAAGTTCTACAACTGCACACTTGCCTCCTAGCTACACAAAAAAACACAATGCATCTCCTGTCTGATCGTTATATATCACTTCTGAACCACAATTTCCTATCAATCATTGCGACAGCCTCGTGCTCCCTTTCCAAGCACGCTCTCAGAACAGTAGCACTGTAAGGTTGTTTTTTAAACACCATGAATAATCTAGCAAGCCATAACCGTTAAAGCTTTTTGCGGTAAATGCCACTCACCACATCCTTTCTCATCGCTTCTGTCAAGGCAGTCGGGTTTTCCATCGCAATGCCAGCTTTTTGGCACACACTGGCCGTCGCCGCAGCCAAACTGGTCTTTGTGGCAAGGCGGCACGTTGGTGCTGTTGCGGCTTCCCGCTGTCAAAAATGACAAAAAAGAGGGGGACATATACTATATATGACTCTGCATCTAAATAAAAGGCTGCTAATAAACTGAGAGGCTGCAAACTTTGGGTTCTCTAAATGACAATTTGTATTAGGTTGTCCCAAGGTCAGAGAAGACAAATTTGCAAATCCATACATTTGAAATTGTTACAACAGCAATGATGCTTTTAAAACAAAATGCCTTAATCATGCACGCTATTTTCAGCTCACGAATTCTAAAATACATGCATAACTTGCATCAACGAAATATGAAATAACCTTCATGTACAGCCTTGTTTTGTTGACATGTTACGTATAAACAGAAGAAATGCCGTCTACATATATTGTGTCCATATTAAGATTTCACTAATCCATATTGCTACCATTAACACGTTAGTCAATGAAAAGATAAAGGTGATGAGTAGTAACAAAACCAGGTAATTTGCAGAGCCTGAGCGTGCATGCGAACTATATAGAGAAAGCAGCGTACTGCAGTTGGCTTCGTCCGAGCCATCTTGACAGTCCCAGACACCATTGCAGACAAGGGCATCCCAGATGCAGTGACCAGTGCCGCACCGGTGGCCACGGTCACAGGACACAGCGGCACAATCCTTTTCGTCTGACCCATCCCTACAGTCGTCATCCACGTCACACACGTAGTCAAGGGGAATGCAGCGCTGGTTGCTGCACCGGAACTCAGTCACATCGCACTCTGGGTACACTGCACGTCAAAAGGCAGAGGTATTCAATGTCACAACAGACACTGGCAGTCAGAAATGAAACAGGTCACTGACCAGAGTATAAAACAATGAAATTTCAAGTATCGTACGGATCCTTCATCCCCATCGGTATGAAACTTGAAATTACATTTCCTCTTAGTGATGCATCTGATGTACAGTGCCCAGGAAGTGTTGCCACCCTGTGGGGATCCAGGAATTCTTTTTTTCTTGTGCCTTTGATCATCAGTTTCAATTCCAAGGTCTGCGTGGGCATTCCAAGGTTTGTCCAAGCATAAACAAGCATGGGCACTCGGCGGTATGTTTGATTTCCTCCCGCAGGCGGTTCCCATTTGTAGCGCTTGTACAAAACAGATGTCGATCTACTTTCTAATGTCTAAAAAAGTTACCGCTTAATGCTTGCTCATTTATTGCCCACAAGGCGCACGATTGCAGCTGTTCACGTGCAAGGCGCTGGTATATACAAACGATGCCATCATATACAAACGATGCTATCGTACCTGCGCCTTATCTGTCTAAAGAATTGCACCTGCTACCTTCGAATCCGAAGGTTGCAGGTTCAGTCCCTGCCAGCAGCAAGTTGTCCTTTCGTCCACTTTAGTTTCTTCACATCTATATCACAATTAGTACGATGATACACTTAAAAGAGTACAATTAACGTCCCCTGTACTTTCCTTGGCTTTATTATCTGCTGCTTTCTTCCATTATGATTCAAATGGAGATATTATTAAGTATAAGCAATGCATCTGTACCTAGGAAAAATAGTTTTTTTTTGTCACTTTATGGTCACTCTGAAAGTCTTAGAGTAAATTTTTTTTTTTAAAGAGGCCACTCTGAAGATTTTAAGTCTCCAATAAAAAAAAATCGACCCTGGAGAGTCACATACGGCAAAACAATATGACCCTCAAAGAGTTGCGAAACATGCGGTAATTAATTTTTTCAGAGCACACTCACGTACCAATACATTTTCTAGGCTCTTGAGGGCTTCACATTTCATTTGAAGCAAAAGAATGACAACAGAAAAATATTATTGCGATAGCAATTATATGGACACTCGATGGATTTTTGCCGTCGCCGTCATGTCCCAGATATGTATATGAATGAATATATATAAAAAAGGCACAAAGAAAAATAAAACAGAAGAAAAAAAATTCCGAAGTACCCGACCAGGGGTTCGAACCAGCGACCCCTCACTCCCCAGCGTGCTGCATTAGACAACTCAACCACACGCCATGCATGCGCTGGCAAAATAACGGCGAGCTATTTATGTTCTACGTTTACAGCTGGTGGTACGCAGACCTCAGAGGATCTTGAGCATGCTTTCTATCACGCAACGCTCCTACATTTTCTTTCAATTTGAAAACTGCCCTTGAGACGTGCAAAAAAAAAAAAAAGAACACTGGGCACACCTTACGTCAGACGCCCCCGTGTGGCAGGAGACGCAGAGGGGTCACTCCACGCACCGCAGTTTAAAAGAAAAAATCACCATCTCCGCTAAAGGGGACCACGAGGCGATGCGAAGCAACGTTTCGGCATGTCGAGCCCACGTTTCAGAGGGGAAGTGGAGAGGGGGGAGTGAGAGAGGGGAGAGGGGAAGTGGGAGAGGAGGTGTGTGGAGAGGGTTCGCGCATGCGCAGTAAGGGTGGTCATGCTGCACACCACCACCACCACCGGTTTGAACTCTGCCATAAGATGCTTCGCATCTAAAAGAAATATGTAAGAGTGTCTGATTCTCCATTGTCGAAACGCAGTCTTGGCCAATTCCCCAGAGTGGGTACGTGCCATAATTTTGAGGAAACAAACAAACAAACAAAGAATGTCGACACTTGCAGCACGTTGCTCAAGCACAAAGACGTAAAAACTGTGACAGTTGTTAGTTCACGCTTGTCCTGTGTATACCTGTGCGTTGATTTCGGGCGTCCTTCTTTGGGCTTCAGCGGCAAGCTGCAAGTATCGAGCTGCTTGTCGTTCTTCATGTGACATTCCAATTTCTTGTTATCGCATTCATTGCTTCGCCCTTGCGGCGAAACTGTGGCTTTTTGTGTCAGTACCCCTTATGAGCCAGCACAAGACATGCAAAGGCACTTACCACAGCCTTCGTGCTCGTCCGAAGTGTCCCCTTCACCACAGTCCAAGTCAGAGTCGCACGTCCAGCTGTGAGGTATGCATTTTCCAGTCACCTTGCAAGTGTATTGCGCTGCACTGCACGTCGTGTCTGCGATTTAAACAGAGGGAACTTTGAATTCCAGGAAAAGGTACAGACGCCGTTATAACAAAGTGCTCGGGATCGTAAAAGTCATGCACCATAACGCTTGTAGTATGGCCCGAGCACAACAAATGCTTTGTCGTACAGTCCAGTTTCTTGTAGAGGCATTCGACCGTCCTACTGCAGATATAAAATTGTAGGAACAAGTTCCTTTTTTTTTAACACCCTTAGAAAAGATTAGATGTACCCATAGCTGCTTCTGTTAGATGCAAAAGTAATGCTAGGATTACCCCACAAAAGTGCACAAACTCAATTATTTCAGCACTAGAACACAGATACTTGTACAGTCACCACACTCCTTCATTTACTATAAGGATTACAAACAAAAAAAATTTGGGAGATTAGCAGAATTTCCAGCCACTACACATCACATGCAGTGAATAGCTAAACTTTTGATACACATGAGAAAAACACAAACACCTGTATTTGCCTCAAAGCTTTTGTGTTCATGTTCTTGCACATCTATATAATTAAAGGAGGACCTCATTAAGCAACATCTGATGGGACTGGGACAATATGTTCTACTTAGCAAGAGTTTCCATTACCGAGGGGGGCAGCAGTAAAAAAAAACCAAATTGGAAGCAGCTGTTCCTTTTAAGCAGCAATTCTGTTTAAAAGCAATTTCCATTTACCAAGATTCTACTGAACACATAACAGGCATTCTGATCAGTCATTTTCATGTCCACATGTCAACTTGTGCTGATGGTACTTCGCAGTGTTTTCAGCCCTGTAGAGTAGTAGTTCCATTAGTTAGCACACAAGGTAATACTAGCAAAATTTCCCAGAAAAGCAGCTGCGTTCAACTACTTTCTTGCATCATTTGCGCAAGGACACGCAGTGTAATGTGTGAATGAAAAGTCCGACAAGTACATCAGACTAAATATTTTTATAAAACTGCTACATGCACATAACAAATAAGAATCAAATGCCGCTTACTTCTGCACTTGGACGTTGGCTCTTCATCCGAGCCGTCGACGCAGTCACGTTCCCCATCACAGACCCAGTGCAAGGAGATGCATCGGTTGGCGTCACACCGGAACTGGTCTTCCTGACAGGTCACTTTCTCTGCACAGCACCAGGAAAATGCAAAGTTGGCACTCACTGGCAAGCACGGCCTGATGCGGTCAATTGAATACCTGTCACCATCAAAGTCAGAATCAAAAATGAATTAAACTGTCTAGAACATTGACCACACGAGTGCAGTACCAGAAGACCGGAAAGATCGCAACGTGCTGTCACCCATCCATTTGTGTTTGTGTGTTGTGTGCCAAGTCTAACCTGCATTCTGTATTTGATGCAAATATTACTTGCACTGTATCCACTGAGCTACGACAGGGTTCACGAATGTAAACAATGCAATATGATGGGTACTTATTCAATTAATTATTTATCCACTGTGTGGGCGCATTGTATGCAGATGTTTCTGCACACTACTCATGAGCATAAAATGCACATGTTGGAAAGTAAAGTAACACGAGCTACAGAGAAAGGAAACGTGACTGAACACACATGCTACTTGATAGATCAAGATAAACTGAAAAAGAACTTTCCACAATCGAACGGGCCCTGTAATACCTTTCAGAAAAGTGCAAAATGGTTCATTAACATCAGCTGTCCTCAATTACAGTTGAACCCCTTTATAAGAGGCACGCATGGGGGAGAAATTCTTGCCTGTTATATGAGGTGTCTCTTATAAGCAGGGTACTAAGTTATGCATTTTCCTATCAACCCTTACTTTCATGTAGCACACTGGTGTCTCTTATACCCCACGTGTCTCTTATATCAGTGCCTCTTATAAAGGGGTTCAACTGTACAAGCCAACGCGTATGTGCGTAAACATGTCTGCCGTTTCCACCCATCATTGTATCAAGATTTTACATCGGTACGATCTCGCAACCATGTGCTACAACTCCCTTACCACACCATTTGATCTCAGAAGTCCTAATATCAGCACAGTGTTATTTTCCTCTATCCCTGAATGGTGATAATGCCTCACTGGTAATGAGGGTTTGCTTTTGTTCTTTTTTGATAATTTTCCGCTCAGTCACAGCATCAAAAAAATATCCAGCCCATTACAATCTTTTTCAAAAGAAGATAAAGGGCACACAAAAATACGAGAGGAGTTGCAAGGGTTTCAGGAAGCAACAGCAGGCAAATTTTTTAAAAGAAATTGTAGGCTCCTCGCTGTGAAGTACAAAAATATCGCTAAGCACGAATTTTGGTGACGATAATGTGCTGTGATGAAATCGGTTTCATCGAGGCGTTCAAAAAAATATGACAGGGTCCTTCAATCTATAAATTCCAGAAACTCGGCTTACCACAGATCCCAGATGGTGAAGAGTCCTCATCAGAGTTGTCACCACAGTCGTTGTCGCCATCACAAAGATAGCGTTTATCGATGCACCGCTGGTTGGTTTTGCACTCAAATTCACCCTCACGACACCGTGAAGGCTCCGTATAGTTCGCCGAGCCTTTAAAAAAAATCAGGAACACAAAATAAGACCTTGCATCTCACGGAAACAATGTAAAATCTGAAAACCAGCGTACCCAACAGAGACATCTTGGCCTGTGATGCTTACATGGGTTCTGGGGAATGGAACTTCTAATACCCTTTCAGGCTTTAATGTGAGTGCAAAAAGCACAAATAAAACTACCTGGCTTTAATGAGAGTGCAGAAAGCTAAGCATGTGCAAATATTTAGGCACTTTGAATATTCGAACGAATATTACAGTATTAGAATTCGCTTCAGCACGAATTTAAATTATTCAAAACTTTGAAGTATTCGGAATGAACGAATAGGCATTTATATCATTAAAGGGGTCATGAAGCACCCCTTGAGCTTGTAGAAAAAACACATCCTGCGGAAAGCTGACACGGCTATGAACTGCTCTGCCAAATATTACAGTCGTGCGCGCCGCGTAAAGGCCACAAGCGGAGCGCGAAGTTGCCGTTTCCCCAGGCGCCCTCTTTTCAAACAGAGCCCGGTTCTCACTCTCGTCGGTGGGCGGGGCGTCTGTCAGTTTACGTCGTGGATCTGTCAGTTTACGTCGCAAGAGACATAGCATGCTTATTGGCCGATAGCCGACGTAAATCGAGAGCGGCGTTCGGATCAGATGCGCTTCTTGCCACGGGGTGCCGCCACTTGCCGGCGCCGCATTCCTCAGTACACGGTAGCCGCACTCGCGCAAGCGAATCACAGCGGGAGAGCGATCGCGTTTCATGACGCGCGCTGACGTAACTTCTTTCCCCCGTGTCATCCCTCCCTGTCTAGCCTCCAGTGCGCTCGTCGGCACGAGAAAAGAGAGAAAGCGCTGGGAGCGTGCGCCAAACCCCTGTAACTCCGCTGATTCTTGACGGATTAGAGAAATTTTTGCGGCAATCGATTCGGGAGGCAGTAAACTCCGATACTAAGGTCATTAGATCATTACTTGGAAAAGTGGTGCATGACCCCTTTAAACTGCATGTAACCCCCTGTAAAGGTGGTTTCACTGCAGCGCAAGAATGCTATGCCGTGAAAACACCTATTCAAAAAAATCCGCACTGCCGCGAAGCCCACTTATAGGTTAGATGAACATATTACCCTCACATCGATCACTTGTTTTTTAAGAGTAAGAGCTTGTTATATGGACTTATATGCACTAAGTATAGTTAACTTCAAAACGTAACATATCTTAGTGGTTATCATTAGCATCCTACTGAAATTCAGATCCTGCTACTATTCAAAGTTGCTTCCACTTCACTACAAACCGAAGAACTGGCATTCGCACATGCCTTTTTCCAATCTTGAAAAATATTGTGCAGGTTAGTTGGGTCATGAAAAATATGCTCATTTTTCTTGATAATATGTAATATATACTATTTGAACTATTCAATTCGAAATTATCCGACCAAATCACTATTCGCTTCAAGCATGAAATTTACTATTCGCATATCCCTACTAAAAGCATAAATAAAACTATCTAGAAAGGAGGTGGTGAAGTGCACTCTCCACTGGCTGCGTCAGCTCTCATTACACAGCTGTATATTGCTTTGTATTACATAACGCATCATCATTGGACATGGCATGCTATCACATGACTGCACCTTGTAGGCAAGTGTACATCTAGGCAAAGAATTCTTAAATTGTACACGCAAGCTAAATATGTGTCTTCATTGTGAATTTCACCAGATGGTCTAGGGCAGCGATGACACTAAGTTGCACAAAATGCCGTAAACAATGGAAACTTTTATTTTCCAGCAAGCTGCAAATGAAATCCATACAGGCTCCTTTGTTATGTGAACTTTCCCTGCATGAGATTTTTCTCTTTCCTGCATATTTCTGTGGCACTTTCTTACTTAAAGGGACCCTGAAACGGTTTTGACGATCCTGTACGAACACACTGGGCCAGTAGAGCAAGTCCTAAGGATCATTTACAGACCGATTTAAGCTCTGTGCGTAAACTGTGTAATTTATTACAAGGCTTTAAAGCTGCGAATCGTCACCGATCACAGCGGCTCAGCCAAACGCGTTTTCAAACCGCCCACTTCTAGTGCACGTCATCTTGGAAGCGCGACGTCACGCAGGCGGCTGATCTGATTGGATATGTCCAGTCCATGTCACTGAACCTCCTGTGGGCAGCGAGCGTCGTCTGCCTGTGTTACAACGTGCTCCGTGTTGACGTGAGCTGAGCGACAGTGTTTATCTCGAGGTTTCTTTTCTTGGACACAATGAATTGCCCTAGCCGTGTTGTGTACCACATATCTAGCAATTGGTGACTTGTAAAGCTGCGACATCGTGCAATGTTTGTGAGGCATCTGGCGAGCGGAACACCTTCAGCTCGTCGCTGCGATGAGGGTCGCGCTCTCACTATCCGTTCAACGCCACAATCCACGTGTCTACAGCTGTAACTTCACCCATAAAGACACAACCACATCGCCCGTGTTTACGCTTATCGGTGATCTTCTCGAATTCCTTTTGTTTGTCCGCATGCTTTTGCAGGTTGTCGCCGTACCGGAGAATAAAATAAGATCAGCTGGTAGTGTGGCGGCACCTGTCGGAGCAGATATCAACCACTCCGCGAGCTTCGTCTTTGTTGCCAAACGGTATGCTGCCGGGCACACTGGGCCTCCAAGATTGCGCACAACCTGTCGGCACGCAATATCGGAGGTCATGACTGGGCGAAGCTCAAACCGTCGAGTGCGCTCATGAGAGCGCTGCGATCGGCGAAGATGCCAGCGTGTCTGTGAGTTGAGGGTGCAAGACAGTGGTGAGGAGGAGGGTATAGATATAATTGTCTGTAGCGGCCTTGGTACACGGTGCATCGCTTAATTTCTGGTGCGAATTATTTGGGGATGCTCTTGCCTAAACGCTGACAAAACTTTAAAAAACTGTTTCAGGGTCCCTTTAAGCCACGGTCTCTTGGTTTTACCAAAAACGCTGCACCCCAGGAGAGCATTCAATTCATGGGAAACTAAACAGTGTCTGAACTGTGCTCCTTAAGGAATTCAGCGCAGAGTAAAGAAGCGCTTTGCCTGAAGTTTTCTTGGCTACGAGAAAATTGAGCAAATGCAGTCTTACGGTGGCACGTAATGTTGTCAGTGGCCAGGTAATAGCCGTCCCCGCAAGCACACGAGTGACCCTCGGGAATAGACAAGCACAGCTGTGAGCAGCCACCATTGTCACTGCTGCAACCGCTGCCAGCTGCAAATTTGACAGAGGGAAAAAAATGGCGTTGGCACGCTTTGAAAACCTAAGTTTTCACCAAGCTATTAAGATGCAACTTAATCAACCAACGGATAAAAAGAACAGAAAATATTGTTGAAAAGCGAGTGAGAAAAGACAACACCAGGGAAACTGCCTTGCAAATAATTTGTTCACCCCTGTCATTTTTGTCAACTTAGTTTTTCTCTTTCTTGCTACTTAACGACATGAGCTGAGCTACACGTTTGCGAGCTTTCGATCCTCCATTTTCGCGGTATTTTTCCACATAAAATAGTTTTTTTTTTCTATTTCCCAACACAAAATAAAAGGAGAGAGGTGGACATTTCACTACAATGTAAAACATCAGACCTGCTAACTCCAAATGATGCCCAGCACATCAGCTCCACTGTTCATGCCCAGTGTACGCTTTCAGCTGTGTGTATGTGTACAAAGCCAGTCAACAAACAGCAATATATAGCTGAATCCCTTCAGAACAAAAATGAGAGGGCTTGTAAAGAGATTTTGGTTGTCAACAAACTTTGTAGATGTAAAATTTATAAATGACCAAGAAACGTGTTTTGTGACAGGAAGGTTTTCTTTAGAAAGACTGGACACCAAGGCACTCTCGTTGAAGTCTGAGCACACTTTACACGCTATGACAAAAGTGATGTCAGAGTGAACCGTATTATTAGCCATCTCATCACGTCCCCCCATCCTTCCCCACCCGACGTGCAATTTTGGGGGGGGTCGACCTGCATTCGAGTCTATTTAAAATCATGTAAATACGGTAATTCCTATGCTTGTTCCTCATTCAAAATACAGTATCAGATTTTAATAATTAATGCATATTAACAAGTGGGAACCAGAGAGCGTAAAACTTAAGAAACCGATGTTGTCACAGAGACTACTCATTCAGTATTGACAACCAGTGCAATGCACTTACTTGATTGCGATGCCTCATCGAAGAAACGCAGTTCAAAGAGGGGTGGGTTTTCAGTCTTGAGTTTAGTGATGTTCTTTGAAACGGTGTCAAAACGAAGGATGTGGCCCTTCTGGAACTCAGTCCAGTAGATGTAGTTTCCGAAGTGGGCCAGGCCATATGGGTGGTCCAAGTGCTCGCCTTCTACCAGCACCTTAGTCGAACAAAACAAGGGAGTTTTGAAATTAATAAACATAAGAAAAATAAAGTTGAGTGATCGTTTCATGATGTTACAGTCAGAACTTTGCCATCACCATTTGCAACAGAGAACCAACCTTAGCTGATGCTCAACTTGAGGACAATGCATGAAAACTTTGTCAGTACTCCTTCAAAACTAACGGTCTATTAGGCTTAATACTCTGGCAAAGTAAACCGTTAGGGGAGTGTACATTTGGATTCCAATGAATGTACTGAGCTTCTTTTATGATAAACTTATGGTAATTTGAATAGATTTTCAAAGTCCCTTTATGTTCATCTTAAAAGGGTGAGTCCACTGCAGTGGGAACAGATATTCAGGTGGGGAGCAAAATTAAGTTCTGGGATTTTACGTGCCAAAACCATGATATGATTATGAGACACAGCGTAATGGGGGAGTTCAAATCAATTTTGTCTTCTTGGGGTTCTTTAACGTGCACCTAAATCTAAGTATACTTGTGTGTTTCCACCATTTGCCCCAATCGAAATGAGGCTGCTGTGGCCGGGAATCAAACCAGCGTCCTGCAGACTTAAGGGGGGACGTGGCAATGAAAACTAGCTTTGTTATTTATGGAGATAAAGTGATGAAATTTGGCATGCAGATGTGATATGTTGTGCTGATATCATAACTGAAATCGGTTTTGAGCTATCTGTTGTAGTTTTTGAGTTACACCACTTGATAGACTCTCATTGTCATCCCAAAATTAATTAATGAATTAGACATAAGTTCATCAAGATTTTTGCATAAGGATATTCACAAGGGCCCATTCCGTGCCTTAATGCTATTGGTTTATTTTTTAATGTTCAAATGAGCACACACAAATATTTTTGAGATTTCTTGTACATATTGTCTTACTAACAACTTTTACAAAAAGCCAATTATAAAAATCTGTATGATACGCAGACAAATATGGACAGCTTTACGGCACTCACCAATGTCTCAGGATCTAAGCACAGAAAACGGAATGGTTATATCTTTATTTGTTGTGAAATGGCACAGGGATGACAGACAGCAACTGTTAAAAAAATGAAAGCTGAGAAAATGGAGCTCAAAGAAAATGGAGCTAAAAGCTAAGAAAATGGAACTCGGAAGGAAGCTGGTTTTATTTTTCATTGGAGAAATGCAGCTTTGCGGCTATCTTGAGCTCTATCTGTCCTCTTTATGATGACACCAATATGGTGGCACTGTGCCAAGGGAAAACTTTAGATTTGCATTTTCTAAAGCCCAATTTTCTCATAGTTTTCGATGACAGCACACTAGTAAAATGCTTTTTTTTTCAACTTCTACTGCTTATTTTGGTCTAATATTTCACCATGACTTAAAACATGGTCTCAGGATTGCAGAAAAAAATAAATTGAAAAATTGAAAAATTTGACCAAATTTACCATTCCCATTGCCACGTCCCCCCTTAAGGACATAATCAAAGGAGGCCAGTGGCGTAGCCAAGGGGGGGCACACCGGGCCCCTGCCCCCCCCCCCCCCCACCCCCCCCCCGAAATTTTTTTGCCATGGCATACAGAACACAAAATGACTCTCGACCCCATCTGCCTGCCCGATCCCCACTTCAGATCAAGGTGTCCCCCCCGAAAAAAATTTCTGCCTACGCCTCTGAAGGAGGCAGCCCTAATTAAGAGTCCAGCACAATCTAAAGCAAACATCAGGTGGCGATAATGTAACATGCCAACAATGGCAAAGCACAACTCACCTCGCGCCCCTTGCCATCAAGGCCGATGCGCTCAATGCGATGGAAGTACACATCGCACCAGTAGAGCTGGCGGTTAGCGTAGTCTATGCTCAGGCCGTTTGGCCAGTGCAGGTCTTGCGAGACAAACACCTCGCGGTGTGAACCGTCCATGTATGTCCTCTCTATTTTTCCACCATCCCGGCCATCACCCGGTGGATACGGTTCAGTTGACCAGTCAGACCAGTACATGTACCTGAAAGAGAACAGCAGAGGACGTCTGTTAAATAAAAAGGACGCTGTTCTAACATATCCTTAAGCGGGTTTCAACACTTCAAGCAAGCAGACGATTATTTTACTGGACAGACAATTTTGTAAGCTCGCTCTGACCTTCGGTAGCAACTGTCTCCCTACAACACAGTCAATGTGCAACTTTTCACACTCCCTGTGGTCCACAGAATCATCCAAAAAATTGGGTAGTTGAGAAAACAAACATGATTTTTTACAGCTCTCAAGACCAGCCACTAATTTACTAGACTTATCAGTGCCTGTACTGTGGTAGGCGGCAATGAGTGCGCACACGTATAATTAAGAAGCACCTATCAGGAAATATTCTATGACAGTGGACCCTTTTCATTTTTGGTATGCTTTACCGCATTGCGTTGTGTATGCTTGACCGCGTAAGACCACTGCATTGCGAGAAAGCAGACTTTTAAAAAATCGCTATGGCTGCCGGTTTATTGGTGCACTAATATAGTGCTGGTTCCAAGCTGTGAGATAATCAACATGGTATCAGATTTAACTAAAAAGCCATTTTTGGTCATCAACCCTCGTAAACTGTCAGGACAATCTACCTGTGCGGGGTTTTAGCATCCAAAATTTCAGTTGTTCTCAAACATTGGTCGTATGGCACACGTAATGGTGCAGCAAAGGTGTCATAGTCAGGCATGTCCAAAAATCACATCAATAAACATCTGCTAGTTTTCCGTACATACCATACTTTTGCATGCACTAGTACAAGTAAAACTCGTCTGGTTAACCTCCCGGCCTTTCCTTGCTTCTCTCTCTCTCTCTCTGACAAAATTATTTCTTCGGCTTCTGCTTCATAAAATTTGTGCCAGTTTGTTTACAAAAACGGGAAAGCTGCTTGCTGTTATACATGTGTGCGTAATCACGAATATCCCCCATTTTCCTACTTGTTCCTAATGAAATGTATTTAGTAATGTAAGTTATACGCAGGGACAAGTAATAAACACTCAATAAGCCAAGTCTTTCTACCACACATTCTATCGTAGACTTGTGCAGCTACTTTACTGAGTGAGCAGTATTGTGTGTGCACTGTGCTGAAACACACTCAGCTATGTACAGTTGAACCAAACTGGTATATTCATACTTGAGTACATCAATTATGGTGCCAACATGCACATTAAAGGGATACTAAAGGCAAATAAACATTTATGTCGGAGTGAAAGGTCAATGTTTGAGAATGTCTAAAACGTCAATATTATCAATAGCAGTGCTCTAGTAATCGAGAAATTAAGGTAAATGTAGGACACTATATGCGTCACCAGTGGGACGTTTTGGAATAAGCCCGATGATGTCAAGAGTCCCGAGCACAAATCATCACTAGTATTCCAGCTACTTATGATAAAAAAAAAGAACATTCCGAGCATTGCAAGACGTAATAAAATGCTGCTTGTGCGTTTCTGTTTGATTCATGGAAAAAAGAGCTTGACGTCACAGTGGAGAGCGGCGCGGGTTGTGCAAAAGTTCCGTTTTCGTAGGGCTGCTCCCCACTCGTGCTGTCGCATCTCAGTGGTAGTTTCATTGCCGCGTACTGCTGCGTGTGCCTAGCACACTCATGAAAGTCGCTCTAACGAAAAGTTCGACAAAATGCTGTGTCCATGTGATATTGCGTAATGTGCCCTTCAGAGCAGAAACCACTGCGTCTGCTGCCGGGCAGTAAAGGTGGGCAATGTTGGGCAAGGCGAATGCTACGTCAGGAGGCCTTTTCAGACACGCGATGTGAAGTGCGCTAACGCTGTGCGGACCACTAAAACGTGATTTTCATTCAAAATAAGCGTTTCCTTGGCACAAAACAAGCACTACGAGGTTTCTAGAATGCTATTTCAACAATCAACGTTGACTTAACATTTGCCTTTAGTGTCCCTTTAAAGAGTGAGAAAGTGCCCTTACCCTCTCTTGGGGTCGACCACAATGGCTCTCGGATGTGACATGTTGAGAGAGACAAGCTGCCGGCGCAGTGTGGAATTGTCCAGTCGTGCAACCCAGATGCCCAGATGACCCTCATCGGTCCAATACAGGTTGCGGCCAGCCCAGTCCACAGCCAGACCCTCACAGTTGTTCAGGCCTAAAGAGAAAATGTACAGTATAAATAGCGTGCAAAATGAAGGTGGTAGAGGTCTGATGAGCATCCTCATACTTTATTCTACCTGCCTTCCTAATCTTAAGTTGGATGCCCATCTCTGCAAATGAAAGAATACTAAACTAATGATGAACTCTGCTAAGCAGACAGTAGAAGAAGACTAGAAACATACAAAACACAACAAAAAAATTCTTATGCAGCTCAGCTCCTTTAACTCCTTTAAGAGCAACGCTGTTTCATGTAGGGCCATAACCATAGGCGTACGCACAGGGGGGCAATCGGCTGTCCGCAATCGGCTGTCCTGCTTCGGTCATCTGAGCAGGGCCTCTCATGACTTCTTACATTGTATCCAACCATAGCTCATGAGCTTTCTTCATAAACACCACTGATGCACATCCCTCTACCATTTACTATGTGTATTCCTTTGGAAGACTGCTGTTCAGATAGATTCAGTTGTGTACTCACTGAATTCACAGAAATGCCGCTCTCGAAATCAGTTTTAAACAACAGCAGTTAAAAATTACAAATACTAACAAATGCATTGGGGCTCTACGCTCCTTCCCCCCTAACAAACATGCAAGTCTCACCGAACTTGCATGTTTGTTGAACCCAGGTCTCACCTAACTTGTGAACAACTTGCTTCCCAGCCCCTTTTTCGTGGAAGGCCAGCATTCAGCTTATGCAGAAAGACATGTACAGTGGTGCTCAATATTTATTTATTTATTTATTTAAAGATTCCTTACAGGCCTCGTTAGAGGCATTGGGTAAGGGGGGCATGAGTTGCAACACGGTGGCCATGGTTGAAGGGGCCCTCCAAGCTTACACTGTAACACTGGCAAACGTGAAACTGGTTTTGCAAATACCAGTAGGCGGAACAATGCTTACGTCACTGATTGTTTTCTATGTCAGCGCCAATGTGCAGTGCTGGCGCCACTTTGACCACGGGTACCATGTCGTAACTCACATTGGGCACGACTGTACAAGTGTATTTTGCACTCATAAAAACAATAAACATGGCAGAACATTCTGAATTAAAGTTTTAATTTAAGTGTATACCTTTCGAAGTGAAGACCTCTCGCTTGGATCCATCCAGACCTTGGCGCTCAATAACGAATTGCTGGGCATCCGAATAGTAGACAGTGCGCGTCTTGGCGTCGTAGTCCAAGGCAGTTGGGCGGCTGAGGGAACGTATCGGAGCCATCACTTCACGTCGCAATAGTGGGAACACCCTGGACTCGGGAAAGTCGTCACTTGTTGAAATACCCTTCACCGCACCCGGTCGCCCACGTGCATACAGCAGGAACTGTGCTGGAGCCACCGCTGAACCAAGAAAATGCAAATGCGCATTGGACAGACAGCTCAATAAATTCAAGTTCAGAGACCATGAAACAATGAGCCAATACCATATACACTTGACTAAGGGCCGCGCACGTGTAAGCCGCTCTTCCCAACTTGGCAGTCCAAATTTTGAAAAAAAATTTGGACTGCTAAGTTGGGGGGACACCTCGCGACCCAGCAGGCCTGCGAGGTGGCGGAGAGGCAAGACCTCGACGTTCCCACGTGGGAGGCCTAGGCCCAGCCAACCAAACTGCTGGTTTCAATAAAAGTTTATTCCTCCTCCTCCTCCTCGCCTGCAAACGGCAGCGTCGTCGTGTCTTGCGTACGGTGCATTTCGCGGGAGCCACCAGATGGCAATAGCTGTCCTGCGGCTTCGTCACACGGCGCTATCTGTGAGCTTCGGGCGCGAGGCACTATCTGGGAGATCTTGTCACTTTTCTCGAAGGTGCCATTGATCCTTCGTGCCAATGAAGACATCTAGCGAGGATGTCCATAGCTAGACGCCAGATATCCCATCGTTAGGTATATATGGCACAATTAAATGGTTTTTCCATATGTGGATCGAAAATTTCACTAAAGTTTCAGACTTCTTTTGAAAGGCCGCACCCCATCAAAATCGCGGAAAAAAAGTGTGGCCCTTGCACCAGTGTATATGGTAAACGATGGAAGTCCAATAAGTGGGATCTGAAGCTATGCAAGGTTTGATTTAGTTCAAATATTCACAGCACTGTAGTGCTGAGCCCACGATAGTGAAGCAAGGAAATGCAGTTTGCTACTTTAACAAAAACCATATGGAGTCAAGTGACAGCTGGAGTAAATCAACATGTATGTACGCTATGCTCAGTGGTTGTAAACAAGAACTAGTCTGAAAAAAAGGTCTTTGCAGAGTGCAGCTGAAGGTTATGCATAAGAATCACGTGATTATGGAGTGCTGACACAAACAGAAACTGCAGCATGAAATGTGCACATGCCCTAGCATTGAATGGTTTTTTTCACCAATACGCAATAGGCGAGCTGTTTGACTACAAATGTTACACGCAGTGCTACTTGGCAGTCATAAGTCCCAATGCTTTAGCTGTATTGTTACCAAATGCCCAATTGACTCGTGCTTTGGCAAACAACATGTGCCCTTGGATGGCAGTGCTTACCAATGCAACGCCCCTGGTCAGCAAGGCGAAAACCAGGCCGGCAGATGCACTGGGCCGTCAGTGTCCCTTTTATGGTTGATGGAATGCACAGATGCTCACAGTTGCCGTTGTTTTTGCTGCAAGGGTGCTCGCCTGCCAAGAAAGAAACGTGTGTTGTTACATTAGATATGAAAGCAGCAGGAATAACTGTATCAAGCCAAAAGACAATGAAGTCAAAGAAAGCACATCTAAAAAAAAAAACGGGCCTCCTTGATAGATTAATCTTCTTGTGTTTAACAACAGGCTTAGTACAGTCGAAACCCGCGATAACGAAATCCCGAGGGAACGAAATTCTCACCGCAACGAAATATTTTCGAAGCACCGGCGAACGCCCATAGGAGTCGATGCATTTCGTAATTTGCGACTATGAAAGATATTCATACCGCAGTCCCTCATTAACAAAATTTTTGAAACACGAGTGCGCAAATAATCTACTCTCGCAACATTAACTACATTCGAAAACTGCTGAAATGCATTCATGCTACACTTAAATTGTGCAAAACTATCGCTACAGCACACTTGAGAAGCAGCCGCCATCATTGTTTACAAAAAAAAACATAAAGCTGGCGACAATGATGATGATGATGGCTTGCCGAAACACCTGCTCGTTATCGCGGACTACGTAGCCAAATCCACATTCCTCACGGAGTTCCGTTCGTTGGCTTGGCTCTGTGCTTGGCTTTGTCGGCTTTGCGCGCACATGGTCGCGTGTGTGGAGCATTTTGTGGAGCGTTTGCTCGGTAGCTTGGTGCAACGTGAACTGTGTGTTGAGATTGCTTCGTTCAATTTCGCTGCCTGCGAAGATGCTGCCTCCAACGAAAAAACCGGAAGTTCATCACGCTGGAAGATAAGGCTGCAATCATCAGTGAGGTGGAAAAGGGCAGGAAAAAAAATGGACATCGCCGAAAAATTCGACGTTGCGTGCAGCTCGCTGTCCACGATTCTGCACTAATCCGTGCTGATCCAGCGGAACCGGAAGAAGGTTCGCCGGAAGAAGGTTCGCAGTGCCGCCGTCACTGACCAGTGCATGGGGCGAACTTTGTGCCGTGGCAAACGAGATTCCCGATCGAGAGGCATGAAATTGCTGCATGGTAAGGCCCGCCAAAGCATACTTACTGACTTTTGGAAATAAAATGTGTTTTTGTAAATTCCATATCTTTTCTGCCGCATTCTCACGCCAACGAAATTCCCCAAAAGCGAAATTTTGTGCTTTCCCCGCCGATTTCGTTATTGCGGGTTTCAACTGTAACACATATTCAAGGGGGAAAAAAATTTAGGAAGAATATAGATAGTACTTTCATAATACTTCTTAGTCTTAATCAAATAAAATAAAGACCCTTATCCTGGCAAAACTGTTCTCAATGAAATATTGAGTGCACATTCAGTGAAAAGTTCTGACTGAAGGCTGGTTCTCACCTACCACCTGCATTTTTAGCCGACAAATCATATTAGCTCAGTACTGCAAACAAGTGACCAGATTGTAGAGCACACGGATATTTTCTGATTAAAAAAATATACTTGGCTGCCCCCTCTCACAGCTGCTGGAGCATTTGCTAGCTAAGCTACAAATACAAGAAATTTTAAACACTCGTTTCTCATTATAGTTATTAGTTTTAAACTCTCCAATGAAGACATTTCTCTGGTACTTTCACTTTTTCTGTACATACACACAAAAAAAGACAAAGCTAAGTTTTTTGTTTCTGAAAAGTTGTGAGCACAGATAGCACTGTCAGGATTGTGAGGTTCAACACTGAAGACAAGTATGGAACTTTCAGCTTACAAGCATATTAACTCTGCAGTGCAATTATCTCACTAAGCATAGCAATCTCACTGTAAATTGTGCACTTTGACTGCCCGACGACAGATGAGCACTCACGGTAAGGTTTCCGTTGACGATGATAAACATGAATGGAGAACGGCCTTGTCAGGTTGGCTTTCACAGTGCGGATGTCACTCTGGTTGTACTTGTGCACAACCACCACGGAATTGCTGTGCCAACTTGTCACATACAGGTAGTTTTCAAACACCGTGATGCCATACAGGTTGCGCATCTGCAACAAGAAGTACAGTCTGTATGACGGCTCTTGCACAGCAACGCTGTTTCATGACTGCCTGAAAGGGCAAGCATAGGTGCACAGCAACTCAAAGACAGCAATGTTGTAGCTCACAGATTGAACCTAAAACGCCCTAAAGGCTTTCCCAGAAGGAGGGGAAAATGGAGTGGCTCATGCAAAAAGTGAAACACAAACCTTACGAAACTAAACAGTTAGAAACGAGATCGGAATAAGACAATTGTAATACATTTCACAAATTTGATGACAGTTCGTGAAGCTGTGTTCAGAATATAGAGTCCAACTATAGCACTGGGCTCACTCGCTCAGCTTGCCTCACATGGTAATTATGTACATCCAGAAAATGATAATTCTTTAGGTTCTACATCCCAAAACCACAATATGATTATGAGAGGCGCCGTAGCGGAGGGCTCAGGAAATTTTGACCACCTGAGGTTCTTTAACGTGCACCTGAATCTAAGCACACGGGCCCCAAGCATTTTCGCCTCCATCAAACATGCGGCCGCTGTGGCTGGGATTTGATACCGTGACCTTTCGAGTCAGCAGTCAAGCACCATAACCACTAGGCTACCTGGCGGGTACATGCAGAATATGAGCAAATGAAATCAATGCACACTTCTTTATCTTAGGCGATAAGTCAACTATCTGTAGAGGACGAACTGTCAGAACAATTACAAGCCTCACAAATCTGTCTTGCTACGCCAGCGAAGGCAATCTTATTAGAATGACAAATGCAATTGAAGTGTTAAGTTTACAAAAGGCACTAGCAGACAGGAAAAAACAAAACAACTCACCGGAGCCCCACGGAAGACGGTGGTGCGCCTCGAACCATCGTAGCTGATGCGTTCCACCATGTCGAGGTAGGTGTCGACCCAGTAGACCTCTTCCCTGGGCAAGTCGACGGCAATGCCAAAAGGATACACAATCTTCTGCTCCACGAGCTTGGTCCGCTCGGTTCCGTCTAAGTGAGCGCGCTCCAACACCGGCGCTGCACTGCCCCACTCCGTGACAAACATGAACCTGAAACCAAGGATCGGGAGAGGCGCCGAGAATTTACACACGTACGACAATGTGAAACTGTGATTGCAGCCATTCTGTTTAGCTCTTGGGACTCGCTTGTCGTGACAGTGCATGTAGAAAAAATTCCCTCATATGTTGCGCAATGTTACTCTTGTTCAATTTCCCAGATCTTTTTTAATCATCTGCGCCCATCAAATGAGCTATAGTTGTACTATGGTTGGTTACAACCTAGGAAAAAATGTCGGCTCCACCCACAGCCATCACTGTTCCTCCCACAGAGAATTTGCATAAATGCTCCATCCAGTAGCGCTTGCTCATTTTCGTGACTTCAAGCACTTCTCGAAAGTTTCAGACAGTTGACTTTCCCATACAGACACACATTTGTGTCGCTGGTTTTAGGCGGGAAACTTGAATGTCCTGCTAAATTCCGTCAGGTATGCTGACATCGCTGCTCAGCCAAACACAAGGTTTAGGTACTAGTAACGACGAACCTTTTAACTCTTAATATGCGTAGTATTCACATTAGCCGAGAAAAAGTACTAACGGTTCGAGCGGAAACCAGCTAGCACGACTGTATTTCACAGGTGAAGGGCAACTTCCCGAACAGGAAGGTGAATCATACAGGAGGAAAAAGAATGTATGACTGACCCTTTGTAAGGGTCCAGGGCAATGCCACGGGGTTTGCTCAGTCCAACGTCAATCACTGTGACGCACACAGAAAGAGAGGCGTTGCAAAGGAATATGGTCTCCCGCACATCGTCCAGGAAGTACCAGTTGCCAGACACCCAGTCCAGCGCCATTTGATTTACAGCTGAAAAAAGAAAAAGAAAATAGCCCACTGACTTATCACAAAATACAGGAATGCATGTTGGAATGTTGCAGTTATCGCAAACCACAAGAATGCATTTTCTAATATCAGACGTGAAAATTTATGGATACTGAAATTTACTCGTTTGATCTGCCACTTTTGCCATATAGCCAGACATAACATCTATACAAGCCTTGTTATGGAAACTGCATTGCTTTTTTTCTTCTAGGTAATTTTATCAGACCACAAGAAGTCAGAAGAAGCACTATCTCAGGCTGGACATCGTCACACCGACAGATGCCGGCACACCGTATCAATTCAATGAAAAAATAAAGTAATTGTTTTTCAAGTTTCTGCAGCTACAGCTGAGACAGATGGTACCAAACTGTCAGCTTTTTATATGGCCACCTGGCAAACATTTTACACGGTTTATGGAAACACATACTAAAGCATGTATTCATTATCACCAACCTTTAAAGAGTATGTCGTGAAACACAATCTTCCTTCACGGGAGAGGTCAGAATGCTCCAAGATAATGCTATGGAATCAACACAATGCCAGCACAAAATTTAAGTCACCTACCACAGATTGAAAGCTAAGTAATGATTCTTTCTGGGAATGGCTTACAAGAAAACAAAGCACTGTTGTCACTGCACACTGTAAAGAAAACAGGTCATTTGACCATCAGAATAAATCACTACTTACTAGTCAACGAAAAAGAATCTTTCAGCTTCAAGTCCCACCGCACATCCAGTTGGGAGACAAGGGCACATTGC
This sequence comes from Rhipicephalus sanguineus, assembly GCF_013339695.2. Lineage (NCBI taxonomy): Eukaryota > Metazoa > Arthropoda > Arachnida > Ixodida > Ixodidae > Rhipicephalus > Rhipicephalus sanguineus. The sequence goes on from NC_051178.1 coordinate 179,112,669, forward strand.
AGGGCCGTCTCATTTCCTTCGTGGTTAATCTGCACAAAAAAAAAATGTTGGCGAGAGGATCAGACGCAAGAAAAATAAATTGAGTTTCCTCACATTAGCTCAAATAATGGACATCATGTAAAAAAACCTCCATCATGAAATGCATGAGACCACAAAATACTCTCAAGTATGTGGGATGACTCATTAAAAGTAATTTCACCCCAAAATGCACCTCCATAATTAGGGGCTACAATTGCATCCAAGAAAACTGCAAAAGTACAGTAAAAGCTCGTTCATTCGGATTTCACGGGACCGGAAAAAATGTCCAAATTAACCGAATGCCGAATCATCGAAAGTAAAAAAAACAATAAACAAATGTCTGTTACATAAATAAACTTTCATTTTCTTAATGAATCTGTAATTCCTGTACTTATTTCGCATAAGAACAGCGCAGAAGCCACAATTTTTGCCATCCTGTGACTTTGTTCTCAGTGCGATGAGGATCGTGCTGCGAGGATTGTCCAAATTAACCAGAGTGCGACCAAATGTGACCGAATTAACGAGAGTTTGATGCCAGTAAATGATGCATATGCTGACCGGGACCAGGGAACACATCCGAATTATCCGATTTTTCTGAATTAACAGGAGTCGAATTAATGAGCTTTTACTGTACTTTAAAAGTAGTTTCAAAGAACAAAAGTGAATAACTTTTTTTTCCAGCCTTCACTTCAGAAAGCGATGCACTGCTCCTGTATTGATGAGGTTAGCTAAGAGTTCTCATTCCAATCAATAGAGACACCTCTCAAGATTCCTTATCCTTTTTTTCAGTGCAATGATTAAAACTATCACTAGAATTTCTCACACATTACTTTAGCGACACTCTGTCGAAGCTAGAAGTGGCACAGCACACACATACTAGAGTGGGCGTGGCGGAAGACTTACGCACACTGTTTCACAGCTTACATGCGTTAACAATGTGAGGCCACAATGCATAAAACACTCATGTGTTTTTAAGTACCATCAGCATAACTTTAAATGCGAATAAATTGCTTACTACACATAATTACAGTGAAGTCAAAGAATGGCATGATTCCAAGTGCATGTTTTGGAGACATTTTTTTAGGCAACTGTGACCCACCCAAAAGAATAGTTTCAAAATATTTCACATTTGAATCGATGCTGAAAATATGCATGACACTGAAACACCACAAAATTGTCACCACAATATTGATGTAGGCTGTTTTATTACAGCGCAATTGATCACGTAACTTACATTATAGGATTCACATATATAGCACAAATATTCACAAAAGAGGTAACTGGCTGGACAACATTTTGCTTATTGTGTAAGTGCTATTTTGTAGAAAGGGTGCTCTTCATTAAGACATTTAATAGCACAGAACCTGGTCTAAATGCTAGAGCAGTACATTCAGCTCTCTCATGGAGATTTTCAGAGTAAACTGAGGTTAAAACCCACCACGGAATAATAGCATAGTGAATTAATTTCTCAATTTTCCGTGCTAAAATGAAATTTGCTATACCCAGCACACGGTCCTATTCACGTGGTTGAAATCCATGGCAAGGCTTTCTTTCACTGGAGCGATACTGCTGTTGCCGGCAACAGGGGAACCGTCCAGGCGAATGTGCTGAATGTTAATAGAATTGGCAAAAAGAAGTGTGGCCTCTTCATCCTCTGGGACTGAAAAGAGGACACCACGAGTCAGGGCAGAGAAAAACAAGGAAACAATAGAACCTCACTCATTCATTTGCAGCCTGGCTACCACGTCATGTTCGCTTCGACCTGGCGCAATCCGCTTACAGTCCCCAACACTTTCTGCTCCCGTCACTAGTGCTTCACTTTGCTCACTGGGAAAGAGCTGTGCACCCAAAGTTCTTTCTAATCATTCGATCCAGGGCTAGAAACCATGCATACTATGTGATTTTTTACATCCCTTCCTTAACAGTGTTAAGGAAGGGATGTATCTGGGGTTATCTTGTTCATTTTCTGACCAGATTCAATTAAACAGCACAGATATATATGTATTTCTTTGTGCTGATTTTAAAAGTGCAGTAATTTTTTCTGTGACTCAAATAATTATTGAGATAATTAAATATTAATTACTATTATTTGGTGAGACAATACATAATAATAAACTGGGCAGAAAGTTACGTTTAATGCATGAGTGGAAAGCAGAATGAATGAGAATCGGAACTGCTGCAAGCAGTTTTCAAATCCAACAACAATTAACAAATTAGCAGCCAATTGAAATTTAGCATTTACAGTACAGCTACTAAGGATCAAGAACACAGGCAGTTTAAAAAATTATAGAAGAAGAAAAGAAAGAATTTGCTTGCAGCATTTCAAGCTTTATGCCTTTAGCTTCATACAGCAAAAAACGTTACAGCTGTAGCTATTCTAGAGCTTGAGCAATTGTTGCACCAAACAAGCAGGGTGAGTAAAAGCTTGTTTTGAGAAAATGCAAGAAAACAGATAAAGCTCATTTTGAACCACATGTAATAGAAGATATTAAAATATTTTTGTTAGATGATTAGTCTCCACCAGGGACATAACCTGCATGCCTACTGCTGCAGCACACGTCATTCAGAAGCAGCATACCGATATAAAAGCCCAATTTTTGTGCTTTTTCTCAATCGAAATACAGTAATCCCTCGTTATAACGAAGTCAGCGGGACGGCAAAAAAAATTCGTTATAAGCGGTATTTCGATATAAGCGACCAGTCGAGAATAGCTAAAGCAGTCGAGCATTAATGGCCCTACCACTGCGATGAAGTCAGAACACAATGTATTCAGTGAAGCAAAACTTTATTCAGGTGAAAAAAAGTACTCTCAATAACGGAATCACATTGCCAATCACACAGCGCACCCCATGGAATGCTATGGCTCAAGGCAGCCCGTGGTCTTTTGGGCACTTTTCGGCATCCAAGAGACCGTCGTTTTCTGTCGTCGCAAAGCACCAGAAAAACTTTATTTTAGTGTAGATTCAATCTTGGGGGACTCCCGCGATGCGTTTACGACCGAAATTAATAGTTCTGGCACGCTGCAGTGTGAAATTTGACAGCTACCGTTCGCTCCGCAGTACAGTCGCTGACCGATTTTGGGGACCTGGCGGGGACGGCAAAATAGTACTAAAAAGTTGTTAATACATTAAAATGAAGTCTACTTGTATTAGAGCAGCCCAAAAAATCTCCAGTCATGCACTGCTTCATGCTACGCTTGGAGACGAGCAGATTTGGTTGTATTCGGGCTAAAGTAATGTCGTCAGAGCGTTGGCGATTGCTGCCGCCGACCGATGCGAACGGCACAGTTGATGGCTCCATGGCACCAAGCACGCAAACTTTGATGCCGGTCACAAAAAGATGCACGTCACGTCTCGTCTGGTTGATGGGATTCAATGACGCGGTGCGGGGTTCTTAAGCCTGCACTGATATCGCACAGTACGCGAGCCTCCAGCATTTCGCCTCCATCAAAACACGGCCGCGATCGAACCCAGCTGTTTCAGGTCAGTAGCCAAGCGCTGTAACCACCGCGACAACAGAGAAAAATCTGACTGGCACTGGCAACCTTGGAGGATACACGATTATGCACTGGAAGCCAAACCAAACTTCACTTAGCTAGCGGAAAATTCAACATGGCGGCTTTCAAAACCAAGCGGTGTGGCTCAAAACGAATGGTTCAGTCCAAAAAATCGAACTTTATAGCAAAAAGTCGTCCGAAAAAATCGGTCGCAAAAATGTATTAGTGTTGTGGGTACCTTGACGGTGCATTTATGAAGTCTGAAACATCCACGAAGTCTGTATTTTTGCTATCCGAAATTTCCGTCGGCGACTGTAAATAGCTGCGAGCACTGGGCATTCGCTTGGTACCCGTTACTAGGCGGTAATCGGTCGTGGGTTTGGTACCTTTGTGGACTGTTTCAGGCTTGCATGAGACGTCGGCGGCATTAATTTGACACTGCATGCGCAAAGCGGTCACCGCCGCTCGACGACACTTCCGCTCGCCACTTCGTTCTAAGCGGGTCAAGCGCTTCGCGCGCTTTGAGTAATGCGCCTCAATATGCATGTGTTCGGGTCGGGACCGGAAGAAATTTCGAATAAAGCGATATTTCGAGTAAAGCGATTTCCTTATAACGAGGGATGACTGTACAGCTTGATTTGGTGATATAAATTGCTATTGGGGCTGAAATATCAATCCAAGATGTAACAAACTTGGTCAGCACTTGCGACAATGCCTGTATGTTAGGAAAATACTATATTCAGAAAATTGATTTTTTCCATGATTTTTCATCTCTAAGACCAGTGTGCCCCCTTAAAACAGCTAAATTTGAAGTTGAAGTTTGCATTAAGGAAAGGTTTCTTCTTGTAACAACTTTACTCCACTAACAGCCTTTTCACTGAGGAATAAAAAATAAACTGCATGTTATATAACCTTGCTTCTTTGTTTCTTTTTTAACAGCAACTTTAAGAAAGAATGCACCAGAAATTCTCCACAATGAACTTGGAAGCAAAAAATTTTAAGCTAGTGTTATCTGTTAAATAAGACCAATCTCAATATCTCACAGAGAGAAATTAGTTTCCATACTGCAGCCGGTTCACATTGATTAAAAAGCATTTTTCTAGAAAACTGTCACTATGTTAGACTTTATAAACATGAGAAACCAAGAAGGAACATTCACACACCATTAATTCCAAAGCACTGACTTCCAACGGTCTTGTAGCCTTCAACACAGCTGCAGTTGTGCGAGCCCTTGGGTCCACTTGTGCAGTTCTAATAAACATAAACAAAACATCCATACAAGACAAATAACAGAAGAGTTTAGTTTAAAAACACACCCTCCTTCCTAGCCATTTCTGATCATTGCTATACTTGGAAAAAAAAAAGCTGATGGCAACATACCAGCATTTCTGATACGGTTCTATTTCTTATATTAATGCCCTTAATGATAGAAAAAAGAATTGGTAGACAATTCAATCAATGGACTGAGAATAAATGAAGGCAATGTTGCCGTTATAACAGCTGACAGCCTGCATTAGCCAGTGCTCAACATATGCAAGTAAATACAGCAGTCAATTTGAGTCAGAAATTATCATTATCAAACATCATCATACCCTGTTATAGAAAGTGGGTGTAAGAAACCCGAAAAGACATTTATCTTCAAAAATTACATTTTATAAAGAGAGCCTTCAGACATTAACAACATGCTTTAAAGATTTTCGGACATTTAACTAAGCCCAATCTTTCCGTACAAAGATGCCTGTTTGATACAGAACTCAAGTGTTTAAAGATTAACGCCATTAATGGCCAGTGATTACACACATATTGCCTAGTATATACTAGGCTGAGTATACCTACCCTAAACTGGAGAGTGGAGTACTACTACAGGACACATAAGGAGGAAAGGTTAACCAGAACAAACATACTGCTTACTACCCTAAAATGGGGGTCGAGTGTTAGAAATATGTAAGGATACATAAGGACTCAATAAAGTATTGAAGTTCTTGCTATGCCTACGCTATTTCCCACAGAAGTGTGCATGTTTTCATTTTTTTGCATTCTCGCTGACACTTTGTGAAACAACCAGGAAAAAGCTGTGCCTTCACAGAGAGGTGCAGTGAGTAACAGAAATATCCGCAGTGAAGGAAGCAAATGCAATTGGGTAGTTTAAATGATTAATTACCTGGTCACAGGTGCCAGGAACACTGCAAGGGTCTGCGTCAACACACAGCGAAGGCATTTCCCGATGGGGCTCCATGCCTTTCTTGCAGAAGCAGACGGGACCCTGGGGTCCCGGCTTGCAACCATGATCACAAGATGCATTGGCACATTGAGCTGTCTCTGCTGCAGTATTCAAAAGAAGGAAGACAAATATCTCAAACTTCACCTTCTTTAATTATTCGCTGCTTCCAGCATGCTAGTACTTTCAGTAATGAAACTGGTCAAAGACAAATACATTCACAGAAACAAATTCAAGTTCAATGTAGTTTTTCGTAAAGGGAAGCATTAGTCACTTCTGCACAAGTAGACGTTTCTCCTGCGGTGCCATCACCAGAAAAACGTGACTCTTCCAATCTACCATAAATCAGAAGTTCATGTCATCTGCGGCAAAGCCACTCTAATAATGATGACTACACTAGATGGCACCACCATTTCCCTGCAGCAGCATCAACCCCTTTTTGGTGTTGTATAGCCGCCGACAACGAGCAGTTCAAGTTTGAAGTGGCTGAACCAAGCAAGTAATGCCCACAAATGCGCCATTAAACTAAATTTGGAAATGCTACCTCCACATATCCGTCTTGCTCTAGAAGAGTCACGCACACCTTACACCCCCATCTACTGAAGAGTAAGAATACTGTCAAACCTTAATACAGTGAAACCTCGGTGATACGATCACAGCTCGTACGAATTTCGGGTTGATACGAATTTTTCGTTGGTCCCGGCCAAGGCCCATTGGCTTGCAATGTAATGGATTACAGTTGTTGCGAACCGATTTTCATCCATCGACGTTTGATACGAACGTACGCTACCGCCCAGGTACGAAGAGGTGCTGTCCGCGCTGTCGCGGAAGACGCGCCAAGCACGTGTGAGCGCGGCAACGCAAGCATGGGCATGCGCGCCGCACCGCGAAATCTTCAGAATCGCAGTGTAAGAAAAACACTCTTTTTGCGGTCAGAATAAACTGTCAGAGACGGGTCACGCCCTCCGAGATTGTGTGCGCGAATCTTTGAGGCTCTTATGTGCTGCCGTGTGCCTTCGCGTTTAGATTACAGAGGACGCTAGCGCCATGCTTTTTTTTCTAACGTGTCGACGCGGGCTGCTGTCGTTGTACCGTGTTTACACGTGCCTGCCTCGTGCATCAGACATCCTATGAAAGGTGGACGAATACCGAAAGAAGGCGAGGACGATGGCGAAGGAATCAGGCCTCACACGTCGTCAACATGCGCGACCGTTGAGGTCGCACTTGTGCGGGCACGGCCGTAAATCTCCCAAAAAACATCCCCAACACCTCCGCGATAACAAAATCATAACACAGGACCGTGGTTGTGTAATTTTGTGGCGTTGATCCATCGCGTCAAAGCGCTTCTTTTGTGACTTTTGCTGCAGTACTCCAGTGTCATGCAAAAAAGCATACCAAAATTTGGAAGGGGCTACTGCTGTCGCGGGTCACAACGCACCTGGTTCATTAATTAAATACGCGCGTACAGGCCGTATATTTACGAGTGCTGGTATGATTGCCGACATCTAAAAACTTAACTGACAATCATTCAGGTTTCTTCCTGACGTTGCTGCGGCCCTGAAGAACAATAAATGAAAATGTACGCCAGGTTTCTTTTGTCGCATGCTCATTTTCCATGCTTTCTGGTGATACGAATTTCGGATGATACGAATATTTTTGGTGGTCCCGTGAGATTCGTATCACCGAGGTTTCACTGTATAACGTTGATATGACAAATTATTTAATACTACAATCTAATACCTCTCTCATCAATAATAGTGTAACAAGAATATGCTTACAATGAACGTTAGATATATGATATATGAAGATATTCTGTGTTAGATGTGACCTCATTGAAACGGGGTTAAACTGCATACATGCTGTGTACAGGTGGTTCGTTCATCGTACCTGTGCAAATGCTCCAGCATAACAAATGGAACATGTTACCAAAAAGAAGCAACAGACCCCAGTACACACCAATCATAAAAAAAGGTTACTCACAGCAAAAAGGGCCCTCATCGGAGAAATCTGGGCAGTCGTTGTGGCCATCACAGAGCACAGCTATTCGACGGCACGTTATGCCGTCATGGCACCGAAAGTAGTTTTGCGGGCAGCTGTTTCCTAGGTGACCTGGCCCCCACAATGAGATAACACAGCTTCACTATGTGACCATAAAAGGCAGGCAGGTGGCACCCTTACTGCAGTGCATTCAAACAATGGCTATTTTTTACCACAGGCTTTTCCTTCCAGTAATCTAAAGGCAATACTTCTACCATGGTAAAGAGATGGAACAGAGGCATGGAACGGTGACCATCAGTGCACCTTTCATTTTGTCCCTATCTTGTACCTTTCAACTTTCATCTACCAAGCAACATCAATTTGCCCATATATGCATTCTTACAAGATATAAATGTTGTAACATTTACATCTGGCTATGGCTTGTGTGAGACCATATGTGAAACTCTTGCACAGTATTAATACCTGTCTTGAAGATTTCAATACAGTAGACTCTCGTTAAACGGAACCTGAAGGGACCAGGAAAATGTGTTCCGTTTAAGAGGAGTTCCCGTTTACCGAGAGAGGAGCAGGGGTGCAGAATCCAAGTACGAAACCAATCATATTAGGAGCAGTTGTTCCATTTAAGCAGCAGTTCCGTTTAAGAGATTTCCATTTACTGAGAGTTTAGTGTATTTATATTTGTGTCAAATTATAAGCAGAATGCTACCACAGTGCTGATGCACAAATCAGTTAAATCAGTTGTTAAACTTTTATTAGATAAACATAAAAATCTGCAAAACAGCCAGCACACCCACTCGCATAGGCGTTCGCACAAGGAGAGCGGGGGCAGGGGGGAGCAGCCACACCCTCTAATCATCTGAAGGGGGGCGCAAAGTCTGCCCTATACCTTTAGTCCGTCGTACCTGTCCCATCATTATGGAACAGGTTATGGCCATGTAGATTTTTGGCAATCATGGCGGCCAAGGACCACTGATGTCGCATTCAAAGAGCTGTTTACTAGTTCCCATATTTACCTCCTGAAACCCAGGGACCAAACGCAGGCTGTTGTGGGAAGCACGTCATTGCTTCATTTTCATTTCAGCATACTACAAAGCTTTGTTTTCTTTCGAATTCGATTAGCGAGGGGGGGGGGAGACTTCGGCCCCCCTAACGGGGAACACTGCGCACACCTATGCCCACTCGTACCTCTCTGCTCCTACTATTGCTCCGAACCGCCACCACACAACCATTTAATACTTGCAATAATTACATGTGCCAGATTCAGCTTACACAGTCGTATCATACAGCCAAGAAAACCTCTGAATTTAAAACTGCAACAACAAGCTAAAACAAGCAGGAGAATAAAAACTGCACGGTCATAAACACTGACGTGTTGAGCGGTTCTAAATAAACGCTGTTTCCGGAGTTAGGGAAGCTGAAGTCTATCATTGTCCAAGAATGTATATTTTGAGAGAACTTTCCGATGTGTTCACATCTCCTAACAGATACATGAAAGTGTAATTCAAACGAGGTGAAAAGAAATGAACTCCATTACCATGCCACTGTCCAGACTTATCAATGTGCAGGCTAGGTTTACCTCTTCCGTTGACCTCCCAGTTTATACGTAGCTGTCAGCATGTGTACATCATGGTACAATTCCAAAGATGAGGCGCTACAATTGCACCAACCTGTCTGCATCACGCTTCTCTCAAAGTGTACAAAGTGATTGTGAAATAAAGCAAAGTGTGTGATGTTTTTGTAAAATATAGCCCAATGCACAAGCACATTCCCGAAGGTCATTAAAATGTTCCAAAAGATCAATAAGTTAATCAGCAAGCTTTATTTGTTTGCTTATTCAATTATTGTCTTCTTTAATGTAAAGTTTGCCTGATGGTCCATTAAACTCAGCTGAATAGAACAGATATAACTTCCAATCTGCTTGAAATGAAATGACTTTTCTTGTTTTTCATGTCCTGTCCCATGATGGTACTGCTAAATGGTGCAGGTGTGGTATATTTACATTTTTCAATTAGGTAAACAAAATGAAAAAAAAAAAAACACCACAAACCCTACACATTCACTTTCTAGCCAATCTGCCAGATAAAGAGAAAAAAATGAATTTCATAGAGGATTAAGCCAGACTACTCCCCATTTGCACCACCAAAGTCTAGGATAAATATTACCATGAAGTTGCCAAAAACTTAAATATTAGCTAAAGAGCACTGGAAGTGTGAAGCTTATAGGCATGAGAGGGAGGTAAAGAAATGTAAACACAGTTTTAACTAAAATATATCCAGTTGAGCTGACTATGAATGTGTTTGGCAAAAGCACATAAGCTCCAGATGACTGAAGCTAGTCGCTCTGGACCTCATAAAACATCAGAACTCACAGCGCCGCGCATCTTCATCAGATGTGTCTGGGACGAGGTCTTCTGTGAAGCCACAGTCTGACTCTCGATCACAGACAAAGCCCTTGGGAATGCATCGTCTGGATAGCGCGCACTGGAACTGCCCTGATGCACATGTGCTAGGAACTGCAAGAGAGAAGAATTGTCGGTCTATCCCAGGCATAGAAGTGCAAGCATGAAATACCTCTGTATACTTCTGTTTCAACACAACCAAGCATGTGTGCATTATTCCAAGACTACTCATCTGTAATGGTTGTGAACATGTTGCAGAAAATTGCAATCCGACTTACAATGTCCCTACACCACTGCCCCCACAGTATGCAAATAGCAATGTGCAAGGTGCACAGCTATATTTTCATTATTTCTTCCTTTTTTTCTCTACGCAACACTCTCCCTGCCGCTTGCCCCCATTCTGAGGGTGCTGGTGCTCTGCTGTCTTGCCAAGTAGATGAGCACTTTACCTTTCTACACATACACTCCTCATGCCTCATCAAGTATCACACAGTGCCTTCATCCTTTTAACCTACATGGCTAACAGCTACAGGTGACAAGGCTGTGCTCATGTCATCCGTCATTGTTGCTACTTTGCCAACTAAACATGCTTCAAGTTATTTAAAGTTCAACATAGCATCGGATCTGCTCCAACAGCGAAATATTACCTTAACGTTCGTGTCTTTGCGATAAAAGGCCTGGAAGGTAAAAATAACAATAGTCTAAAACTATAGAAGTGTTAAAGGTAGGCAACCACCTAAAACATTCTCCCCTTTTCTATTTAAAATCTGGAAACAAAATAATGTAGCTCTCCTTGGGCTTACGATTTAAAAGGAGGTTTAAGAGGAATGCTAAATTAAACTGTAATAAAATTACAATCTGGAAATTAGGAAATGCGTCCTGCCACGACTGGAGTCATGTTGGGCCCCTCCCGACAACGCAACATGGCCACAGCGGTCCGTGGTCGGGCACTGCTCAACAAGCTTTCTAGCAATTGATTAATGCGCACGTTTTCTCTCTGCATTATGCGCCATCTCTAAAAAGTTAAGTAAACTTCTTTTACTGGAGCTTTGGTTTCTTTAGTTTCGGACCAGAATGAATGAAAGGTGTGTAAATGTTTCAGACCGCAAAGGGTTATGGCTCCCATGCCAGCTCCCCTTGACGACATCTGGTTTGAACAGAGCTCAAAACCAAGTTGATCGACAATGATAAAGTGCACGTGCATGGTAGGCGAGAAGGCAGCTAAGCATGTCTTTTCCTTTAGTTGGCCTGGTCATGTGGTGGCCCTCTAGCAGCTCTCTATGCGGCCTATTTTGCAGGAAATCAGGTGGATGTCTTCCCTGTCTTCCCGCATGCCATGTGCAGAGGTCACATTGTCTTGGTGTATCTGGGACATCTTGAAGTACGAGGCAACATAGTGTGTTTGCTCCTATCTGTCTATGCTGTTCATCATGGCAGCACTGTGATAGCGAGTGTTTGCAGTCATTGAATGAAAATTGTTATTCATGTTTGGCTATGGTGTGCTTGAAATTGAGGACATCATGAACAACAGCGGAGTACATTACCATTACATTACCATTGAGCACTAGCGTAATGGGCAAGACAAAATGTATATGAACCTGTGCATGCTTAGTGCCATCTATTTGTGATTGCACGAACGTCTGACATAATACTTCGTTAAAAACCAGCAGGTTTTGACTCTCATCTTCCATAGCATACGTGGTATTGTTATGAAGTAGCACTATGAAGTGGCTTTTATCATAAATTCGAACTGTGTCATGAGCATTGTAAGCCCTACAAGTGACAACAAAATATTCTACATACTGTATGACCCCAGTTGGATGTTTCTGCATCAATTTTACCTTTCCCCGATTGTAGGTTTCTACACGAACTTTTTAATCACTCGTAGTGATCGTTGCTTTTCTGATATACGTGTTCCTCATTCAGGTGTCACCATCACATTGTCGCTTCCATCGGCCGCCATGCCGTCATCATTCAGTCCTTGCCATACTGCCATCATGATGCTACCATAATCATGCAGTCATCATTTCAGTGTTATCATTCCACTTTCATACAGTGATGTGATGCAATCATGCTTGCTCCATTATTGTCACACTAACCTCTGTCATCTCCCTCTAGTAGTGATATCACCATTCGGGCACTGTCATACTAATGTGGTCATGCCGTTGCGGTTAGTCCTTTGTCATTTCATCAACCCATTCCAGCATCATCATCATCATCCAATTGTAACCACCCATCACTATCATGCCATCATTTCGTCTTCATACAGTCAGTCATTGTCATGCCACCATTGTTACGTGATCCTAGTCATTTCATCCTCACTATACATCCGCCTGATTCGGTGATTTGATTTTGGCAAAGCTTGTGAGTTGTGTAGTGCATAAACAAAAATTACGTTGCAACTTCTGACCGTTGTTGTAGATTAATATAAGTTACATTGCAGGCAATTACACCTTGCATAGAATGAACTGTACACAGTGCTGTTAGCTGCATTACACTCGATTAACCACTTCACTAAAGCTTCGCTTGACATAAATGTCAAGCGAAGCATCGTTTTTCGTCAATTCTATATCAGCTTGTCAATGACAACTGTCAATTGAAAGCATCATTTGCTTGGCAATCCACAATTGTACTACCTTTCTGACAAACAAGTTTTCTATAAAAACATTACTTCTACAGTGGGTGCAGTTTCAACATATTAGTGTTATCCTCTGAAGAAGTGTAATAATTTCTTTACCACAACCTTCTTAAATTTTCACAACACCATTTAATTATATTAATCAAAATTAAAGCATGCATATAAATATAATAGGCTTTAAATGAAGCAAGGAAAGAAAGGCTGCAGTCAAAGCAACCAGACTTTCTTTCAGCACCTATTAAACAAGACATCCCAGCCAGCAACTGATTTTGAGGAGAAACACACCATGTTGTGCCCGTTATGTTTTTATGAAAAGAAAACGTCTACTCGCTTTTGAGATAAACTGTTGTACCAGTGCATGTAAGAGTATTTCTTTTTTAGTGTGGTCTCCTGTAGAAACGAGCAACATTTTGCACAAATTGTATGTAGCTGATGAAAAGCAGAAAAGTGGTTTACAACAATGAAAAAGTATGCATTAACATCTACACTCTTCCATGTTTCACTGAGTATAAAACCCTTTTTAAGACAGCTATATTTTTCACCAGCCATTAGGAACTTAAAGATAATGTTAAGACTAATGGTTGTAAAAACACATAACTTTGCAGCAAGTATGCTTTGCAAGGTGGCCATGTAACTGGCCACCTTGCAAAATTGCAATTGAAATGTAATGGTCATTTGGAGCTACAAAGTTCTGTAGTTCTTGCAACCACAGGTGTTCGCCGGTTCAGATAATCTGTTGTGCAATCGAGGAAAAGGGCTCACAGAATACATATACACTATGCATTCACAGTCCTGCAGGTGAAGCATAGCTCACTACTACAGAAGCACGTAGTTTGCACTTATGACTTCAGTGGAGCTATAAATAAATTACAAACCAAATGTGAAAGTTGCCGTCCCAGAACCATACAGTGGATTGTCAAGAACATCAAAGTGGACAGTTTCCAATTAATTTTGACTACGTATGGTTCTTATCACATATCTAAATCTATGTCAACATGTTTTCTTCTTGTTTTTATTTTAGTTTTGTTTTTTGCCTATATAACATACAGCTGCTACGACTGGCAACTGAATTCACAACATTATGCTGAGCTACAGTGACTGCTACTAATAGTTGACATACGATGTGAAGATTTGCATTGCTCACAGAATGAAACACGACATCAAAAATTTAAGTGCAACAACTGGTACCTCCAACTGCTCTAGATAAACACATCATGTCACTACAAAGCTAGCCACTAAAAGTGATGTTGACTCTGATGAAAATGTACGAGGCAACATTACACCAATACGACATGAACTGAAGATGGCGGAATCAACAGAAAGCACATTACTTAGCCCTAAATTGATGCGAGTCAGTCCGTGAGCACTGTACATGCTATAATTGTATGCAGAGATGCCAGCCTGATGCTTTATAAGAGGGCCCTTTATCAATAATGTTGGAGAAATGCCGATTTTATCTTTACTTTGTTGTAGCTTAGGTGTGCCCTCAAATTACGTAACTTATTCTGCAACCTTGCTATAAGTACTCACTTAGTCCACATAATGAATGAGGGATGACGGCAGATTTAAGGGACCCTTGAGCACTTATCAAGCCATTGTTTTCAGTAGCTGGTTGTGTAGACTGACGCTTGCAGAGATAAATGTAACAAGAATGGCATCTATGGAGATTATCTCCATAGATGTGGTCAGACTCCATAGATGTCATCAGACCACATATCTCAGATATGTGGTCTGAAGTTACTCAGCTGAGAATATTGAAAGTACACAGAACATTAGGTGCCTTCAACTCAAAATTTACATGATATCCTGTCCCCATTCCATTAACCCATTGACATAGCCACTTACTGGCAATTGTAAGAGCTTGAAACGCCTATGTAGAGGAAGTTTGCACTCCATGGTTGCCTGTGTATGGTGTGCTAATAGTGATGTTACCATGATATCGAATGTTCAGCAGCATCCCCAGTGTGCCAAGTCAAGAAAATTGCACTACTTGAACAACATTCATGAGTGTACAGCAAGTACAAATGAGGCTGTCCATAAGCATACACATGCAAGAAGAAAACCTTTTGCATAGATATGCTACACATGCGCACACCTCTCTGTAAAGCAGCACCTCTCCGAGGCCAGAGGTGAAAAACCAGTCAGTGCCCGTATGATTTTCTGTAGCTATAGTGTTTCTTATTGTACGACGGTATCTGTTCATGTTAACAAAAAAATTACAGCGCACAAGACTAAAACCAAATTTCAAGCATGTTCTTGTGGCGGTGAAGAAATTTAATACCCAACCTTGTTTTTAACAAATCACAAACAGACAAGCGATGTCCCTATTTCTATCAGAAATACTTCCCATGAGAACTACTATGCGCATGTGCAGATAGTAGTACTGATGGGAATGATAGCAATGCAGTGATTTCTTCATGTGATTAAAATATCAAATATTTTCATATTGTTGCTTGGTAAAAGCATCTCAAGCCATGGGTCGTATTCTGAGTTAGAGATATCACCATAATATCGCTTTCAGCGCGCACTAGGCTGGTTGTGGAAAGATACGCAAGTATTTGCTTCAATCATTGGATACGAGAGATTTTACGTCACGCAAAGTGACACTGTCGCCAAAAGTGATCATCCCAGAACACAGCCCCATCAGTCTACTCAACCTCCAACAAAAGAGTGCGCACTGAAAATTGTTAAAGGGCTCGTTTAAGTGGTTGGAGTATGTAGTATGTACTTTGGCCATTATTCCAAAGGTTGCCTGTAGTGTACTCCAAAAGAATATGTCTGCATCTTGTAAAGCTAAGAAACACCATGCAGTTTACTACTCATGAATTTTCTTGTGCAAGGATTCTGCATTTATTTAAGGTGTATGGAATTGAAAAGCTTGCAAAGTGAAACGAGTTTCACCAAAACACAGCTGCTGAAGTGCATTACAGTCCTGGCTCTGTAAAATCACAGCATTTTTTGCAAAGGTTGCACCTGTAAAACTGCCATAGTCCATTACTAAGCTAAATTTGCTAAGAAAACTCTACCATTTATTGCGCACCTGCATCTTCAAGTAGGCCAGTTGATGCGACAGGATTCCGTTGACTACCACAGGAGATTTTTTAATATATCTACTTCCATTAAAATAGATAACCTACTGTAAGTGGGTTATCTACTTTAAAAGTGGGTAAGATAAAAAAAAAAAGAAAGGATAAAAATGCAAGCGGTGTAGGATATGCAAGCGGTGTAGCTACAGAAGTGGAAAGCCATCTAGTAGATAAAAATAGTCTTACTCAGCGTCATTACAGTCACAAGATGCAACTATGCAACCAACTCTTTTGAGTTATCAGTGACTAGGATAAGGATACTTTGACATCCAGCCCAGGCACACCAAGAGGGCTGTTTGTTGACCACAGACACACAGATAGAGTTACAAACCGTCTTTCCTTTCGGCTGCTGCTGTCCAGAACTGAACAGTAGCGAACAATCATAAGCCAAGAAAAATTTGAGCTATCCAACGCGCCACACCTCACATGGAAGATTCAACTCTACAGAATCAGGCTCTGTCTGATAAACGTATGACTAATACAAAAAAACACACGAGAAAAAAATCTACCCTGTGTGACTGAAAGTTTCATGAGAATGTTACTAATAAACAAAATTATCGCATTTACATTTACATGACCTAGGTCAAAAAAACACAACATCGTGATCACAAGTAATGTTTCAAATTTCAATGATACAACCCCCTAATGAAATTTGTGTGCTACAAAATGGTATGGGAAAGCCGTATTCATGTCGAAAATTGAAAGCCAGCAAAAAAGAAAATGGTTTGGAAGAAAGGAAATATATATACTGATGTCAAGTCTGAAATACAAATTTTAAATACACAAGTATTGGTTTTTGAAAATGAGAAAAAATTTTCTCAGAAACAACCACACTGTGTTACAGATTAAAAATGCAAACTGGGTCAGAAATATACAGATGTAAGAAGAAACCTCACTGTTAAAAAAAATTTTTAAAAGACAGGATGACAGGTCATTGTGAAAAGCAATTCCAGACAGAAAAACTTCCATGCCATTTTGAGCAGTGGGAGCCCGACAGCTACATTTCAAAAGCCCCAAAAGAGTTCCCCATAGTTTCAATGGAGGAGTTTTAAACCTTAATGGTGTTGCGTAAAGGGAGAAAGGTCATCCATCTTAAAGTATCATTAAGCTGCAACAAAAAGCCATATAGAAAGCATTGCTGGAAAATAAATTTTCTTTCATGTGGAGACAAACCTTCCTATGAGGAAGAACATTTATTTGGCGGCAACGCTCTCTATCTGATCTATGGAGATAAAACATAAACACTGCCTTTCCAGGGCATTTGCCCAACCATGTGGGCTAACCATGAGGCTAGCATATGCCTCCTACAGAACTGTGAAAACTTGTTTCTTTCCTCCACCTGCTGTATTTCCACCAAACTTATTTGCATAACGGCTGCGTTCTACAGTGCTTGTCCCCACAGCTAACAAAATCTTACCAAGTTTTTGTAAACACCACCACCAGATGGTCATACAAACTAACAAACCAAGCAAAAGCTGTCGCAAACAAGCCATCACATTTTTGTATAGGAGCAAATAGCGAATTTTGTTATAAAAAAAAAGTGCGCAGACACAGAAACAGGTGAAGGGAAACAGACAAGACAAACACCGGCATTTGCATTGTCCGTTTCCTTGGACTTGTGCCTGCACAGTCAATGTGAATTCCTAATGTCAATGATGAATTCCAACCAACCAGCTCGACTTTCTATGATGCTATGAATGAGTAAGGAGTCGAATGAACGTTAACCCAAGAACCACATGCAACTTGTGGTATACAGTTTTACCAGTTTAATGCCTTCTCACAGCTCAATCACCGCACTTAGTCACTTGTCAGCAAAATCTGTACTGTATATCTTGTGTAGTGCACTGTGACAACAAAACTTAGGGTAGACTCAACTCACCACAGTCCTCAGGCTCATCTGAGCCATCCGCACAATCTGGGGAGAAGTCGCACTTCCACTGCTTTGGTATGCAGCCTTGCCCATCGGCACAAGCAAATTGATTATCCGGACATTTCACTGCAGGCAGCAGAGACAGCAAAAATGAAGGCCTCATTTTTTTCCACATAAAGCCTCAGAAAAGTACCCTCTGTCTTAAAGATAACTCGTTCTGCGGAATGCAACTGCTGTGCTCAATGAACGTTGAAGCGAGCTTCTGTGGCTGACTTCGCTTTTCCTTTGATTGAGCTGCCGTCTGGCTTCCCATTTTGTCTCGGAAATGTATCTGATGTCTCTTTTTTTTACTATTTGTCGCCCTCCTTGGTTCATACTGTTTGCTTCTTTGCTGTCTGCAAGGAAAACGCTATGACCTAATTGACAACTGAAGTTTAATAAATATTCCTGGAACCATTCATTTTACTTTATTTTTCACTTTTGGTACGTAGGGTCGAAAGATTCACTAAAGAAGGTTCGTAAATATCTGCGATGCTACTTCAATTTTGTAAATAACACACATTTTAAACCATTTTTTTAAAAATGAGGCTGCAAATGCCTAACTGAACAAGAACATTAACTAGGTTCTTAAATGAAGCCAGTTCAGCAGTAAGCTGTCTAAACGTTAGTTTACATATTGTTAAACAGTAAATTTGTTTGAAAACGAATGTGGTTGCTAGCCAAGGCAGTGAACAGTACATTACCGGTGTGTTTATCACACAAACTGTTTGTCAGCGATCTCACTGACCTGCGCACTTTAAAATACACTGCCTTACAAACTTCCTGCATTCGCTTCGTCTCACCATATGATATAACATTAAAGGGACACTAAAGAGCAAAACGATTTTTCTCGCATTAGTAAAGTAGACTGCCACGATACCAAAAACACCACGCTTGCTCCGAGAAGACGCTTAGTAAGTGAGAAAACGCACAAAAAGAAAATACAGGTGGCGACGCCACTTTGGAATTCCCGCACCATTTGCCGTGACGTCACATATTTTTGACGGTGCCTGCTTGGGCCTACGTAGTTCCTAATCGGTTAAATCGAAGTACATTGTCCTCTGAGGGGGCCAGAGACTTGACATAACGAGTTTGTGGAAATTTCGTTGAGCCAGTGGCGCCAAAATACGTTAAATGCTCTTTAAAACCTTTTACGTCACGAATTGCAAAGTTCGCCGCGAAATTTAAAAATGAAACTTTGAACTTGGTTTTCTCCTCTAATAATAAACCTATGGCGGTGAAATAAACTACACAAGAGTTCTCAGAGCACACTTTATCAATCTAAACCAATTCATTGTTTCTCTTTAGTGTCCCTTTAACATGCACATAAATTTACAACTACACAGCGCTGTTGGAATACAAAGGCATGTGAGGCTAGTTTAGCATAAGTTTACACAGATTACAGAGTAGGACTCTGAGATGTCTAGTAATAAACTGATAACAGCAAGCAGCGGACATTAACCGTAACAGAAAAAAGAGCAACCAATAAATGGCCCAGCAGCATGAAACTAGTCAACAGAAAATATCTCTAGCAGGTCATTGTCTGCGTACGCGTCAAAAGTGGCAAAATTTTCGCTTCTTTGCCTGACTTGACGTGATCTGTGATACTGCCGTGAAAAGAGAAACTGATCCAATGTTTGTATGACACTGCCTTTCTGAAGTTTTGCCCGTTTTTGCAGCGTTGCATAAGAAAAAAAAAAACGCGATCCAGCATTTCTGAGTGAAATAAGTGACGCTGTCGTATCGAACGCAGGTGTCACGAAGGGTTGTTCCCAGATCACTACTGGGGCTGTCGTAGTTTCAGTGGTGCGCACTGATTGCAACACCTCGTGATGACGCGATAAAAGCAGCGTCTTTAAACCCGCTATTCCTGTCGCTGAGCAAGGAATCGAGAAGACACGCGTGAGAGAGATAAATCTTCAGAGCTTTATTGATCGAGCAGGGGGCTTTTATGAATTGCGTTCCTCGTATCGCGAAAAGGCCGAGTTCACGGGTGCGGCAGTGGATAACGTCGAACGGTCACGATCGATGCCTGCATTCTCGTAGTCTCGAGAGAACGGCACGTAGTAGTACATTACATCTACGTCCCGCCTCCGCATCGCTACGATTCCGATGGCGCAAACGAGCAGGCCAAGATGCGCGAATGCGCCATGTCGCTATAGAATCTGTCAAAAAAACTTCGTCGAAAGTCGTGATGCGCTGCGAAGGACGACTGGTTCTCAGCGCGCACCCAGCGCACTACAACCGCTTCCCTGCCGAGCGTAGGAGCACTTGATCCCGATCGAATGAGTGAAGAAAACACGTGAAGGGAAACGACCTCGCCAATAATAACAGGGAGCGGATACAAGACCGAACGAGGCACCAGCGGGGAGACGAGCGCTCACGGAATGACATCCACATGGGCGCACCCGATTCCAAGATAAAGCTAATGAGTCACAATTCGCGCGGGTGTTAATTATCGTCGCCCCCCAACCCCCCAACAAAAACGCATAGCCTCACGTCCTCCTCTCTCTGCGAAGAGTTTCTCCGTCTCTCCCGTGCCCATCGACGGCAATCTTACCAGCGCAGAGTCGAGTGTTTAAACAGCGCTCTACGACCGCACGATGCATAAGCACCGTGATAAGACAGACAAACTGTGTACGCAAAGGGGGCGCCGCCAAAATAAAAACATCTCCCTCGCGTTCCCTCTCTGTCAGTCAGCTGCACGGAGAGAGGAAAAAAAAACCCCGTCTGTTGTCTCCAAGTCGCGTTCAGCGCGATATTTCGGGCGTTCAATAAACCAAAGCGATCCAGCAATCTCGCGGGAGAGTCGAAACACAATTCTGTACCAACCTCGCGTCGTTTCCGTCGTTGTATCAGCTGTCACAGAGACTGTGAACACAACGAAGAGTACCACGGCGCTAGCCAAGGCAGTGGCAGCAGCAGCCATCGGCATTGGCTCGGGCATCACAAGAAAGTTTTCGCGCACCGATCACGCAGTTTTTCGAGGCATGATTCCCACGCCACCTTCACGAGCACACCAAAATGCGCACAATGGGTGCCCCACGCGTGCACGAAACTGCAGTAAACTACGTCTTCCGCTACGGTGCTGCTGTCACGCTTCTCGCTAGCGACACAGCACAAGTTGCACTGGAGCGCGCTAGGCCTAAATCTGTTAAAAAACGCCGCGCTCTGCAGCGCCAGCCAGCGCTTGAGAAAACAACTAAACGACGCACTCTCCCTGCTCGCCTGCTCTCCCGTCACGCGGTCTCAGCGAACTGCTGCAGCAAAATGCGCGTTGAGGGCCTGATATAAAGCGTATAAAGTACGCTGGCAAAGACGTGACACTGTAATTTTATCGTTTGGGCTCGCGTACGCTTCATACAGGAAGCATATAACAACGCCTCCACCGATATCACAACTCATTAGCACTTGGGAGACGATGCACGCACATCAGTCATGCGTGTGACATATAACCTTGGAGAGGCTCGTGCACCCTGCCGGGAATGCTGCAACCCTCTTCCGTGAACTTTCTCCCACTAATTGCTTTGCTTGAAACCGCCTGCAGAGTCAAAACAACGGTCGCATGACGCGCATATACATCCCCTGCATGACTTTTGTGCGACTGAAACGAATGCATACGTACAGTGGTTTTCACGAAAAGGAATAGTTATAACGCAATGCTTGCTGCCTGTGCGCATCAGAGAATTGCACGTTACTTTTGTTCAGTGACGTAGAAACACCTCCGATTTTTTTTTTTTTCAATTTTGCATATGTATGCAAAATCTGGCTTGCTCAGTGCTTTCTTGAAAACCCGGCTCTCGTCACTTTCCTATCAAGAATGCTATGTCACGCTGATAACGCGCGCCGTTCGTGAAGTGCCAGGACAGCGGTGATAACGCGAGGAAAGTACGCGAGGTGGATGACGATTATTCTTGGATGACAGAAATGCTCCCCAAATACTCTATTTTATTCTTAGAGTCTATGCACTCGCGCACACAAAAAGTATAGGTGACCTCACCCCCCCCCCCCCCTTCCTCCGAAAAAAAATTTCTGGCTACACTACTGCTTTTGTTGTTATACAGCCAGCGTAATGCAGTATATATGTATAAAATGAACGGCGATCGTTTGTGCAGACCGTATCCGGTAACCTGGGTGCGATTTTTTTTTTTTTGTTATAGCAGGGCTTTCGTTGGAAATGCGGACCATCAAATCGTAACTTCAGCCCCACGGCGTCACTTATATGGTTCAGAGAGGCATGACGATGCATGTTCAACTACAATGAAGAAGATATAAAAGGAGATTAAAAACTAAAAAGTTTGAATTAAATTTATAAGCGCCCGGCCTGCATGCATGAACAATGGATAGGCATTTCTTATAATGGACCCGGTGTGCGCATTCCACTTTCACGCAATTAGTTCAGCGAAATATTTTTGTGAGATTGATATTAAAAAAAAAAATGATTGTCCATGCCTCGACTGGGCGGCCTGGGTTAATATTGTCGTATTCTCGCTGTTAAATAATGCCTGTTCACATTATGAAAAGTTCTGAGGCGTCTAAGAGACCGTATTACTTTTGCACGCAACACATTAGTTGAGTGTTAAACTGAACACGTTGTCTGTCAGTGGATTAATTTTCCAGTGTTCTCACGGATCGCCATGAACGCCGCAATGCGGGGCTTAGTGATGATGATGAAGATGAATTTTCTCCTTCCAGTGAGCGTTCTAACAACAAGAATAACTTCGCGAGTTTTTGGTTACACGCCGTACACGCACATTAATTTCGGGGTGGGGAAGAATTGGGTCGTTAGGATATCAGGACCAAGAGGGTTCGTTTTGGAAATCACACGCTTGCACCCTCTGGATCGGCGCATGGACGCATGCATATTTGCATATCGGTCCTGGTGCTCAAAGTATGTGATCCGGTCCTCAACAGGGCGGAAGTGACTTGTTATGATGAAAGGAGCGAGGCAGCCAGTTTGGCTATTTTCGGAGAACATGGCCGTGTGCCAGGCAGTGGCCGGCCAGAGGGCCAGAGCCTCGAAAGTGATGAGGAGGGCAACGCGTGCGCCGATCGCTCGCCACGAGAGTGAACAAAGACGCTGCTTGTACATACACAAGAATTACGACCATATACGCGATAATAAAGCAGGCCTCTGTCGTCAGGGTACGCAAGCTCACAACGCATCCAGCTAAGGACAGATATACATTCCTGTGCAGCAGGTACACTTTTTTCGTAGTGGGGGTTTTGACGACCGAGCTGCGGCGTGCACTTTCGATAGAGGCGAAAATGCTAGAGGTCCGTGTACTTAGATTCAGGTGCACGTTAAATGGACCCTATAAGTGAAACAATAAATCGGTTTAGATTGATAAATTGTACTCTGAGAACTCTAATGTCGTTAATTTCACCATCATATGTTTATTAATAGAGGATAAAATCGAGGTCAGAGTTTCATTTTTAAATTACACGCCGAAATTGGTTTCACACCGCAACGCGATGTCTCAACAGATTACGATGCCTCTAACAGCGACTGACAACAGGAGCAAAACGCAGGCACGCACGCGGCGCACCGTGCCTGCGTTTCGGCGGCACTCACGTTGAAATGTCGTGTCCTTCACGATCGTGCGATTGCGGATCGAGGCCCCATTGCCGTCGTTTTGCGCCGGCAGCTGCTCGGCGGTCATCGTTTTGCGTTTTGTGTAGCGTTGCTAGTTTTTCTGTACGGTTCACTGGCTGTTATCTTGCATTAAGTAACTGCCCAACTGAAAAAACGACCTCGGCTCTATGCTGGCCTATAGAGTTACTAGCATATACAGTAACTCTATGCTGGCCCAACGTGCATGGCCGACCTGGCCGGCCATGGCCCGAGCTTGGCCGACAGAGTTGGGCCGAGGTTGGGATTGGTTAATGGCCTTACACCGGCCGACCTATGGCTGCTAACATAGGCCCAAGGCCGTAGGCCGACTGTGTAGGCATCAGGCGGTGCACAGCTGGATGAATAATCTTGTGCGAATAATGTAGTGGAAAAAAATGACAGCGGAAGATCAGCGCTCATACAAGAAATTTTCGCTGACCGAGAAATAATGCACGCGGCGGAGGAAAAAATATTGCGCCCACAGATATAAAGCAATGTCGGCTTGTCGCTGGCTCATAGTACCTGGCCAATGTGGTAGGTAGCAAAACATGGCCCTACCACGTTTCGCCCGAGCATTGGGTGCCGACTCTTTCCCTGTCATTTGCCGACCGTTGGCTGAACGTCTTCGGCCAACTAATAACCAGCGTAATTGGTTGCCCATCAGGGCCCCACTTTGGGCCGCCATTGGTCGGCCGACAATACCGGTTGCCGAGCGCTGTCCATCTGTTTGCCAACTATCGGCCGTCGGCCAATTTCAGTTGGGTGTGCTCATTTTGCTGCATATTAATTCCATCAGTGTTTCGTGAAACAAGCACTACTGTGTTTTCGCCGATGGTTCGTTACAACAATGGCCGGATCCGCTCGCCTTCGTTACAGCTAGGAAGCAGCTGTTCCAATCATTATACTGCACGAATGTATTTTTAGCTGTCTTGTAATTAAGACGTTAAATATTACATTTCTTTTTACTGGTGGTTGAATCTTGGTCGAACGCGAAACTATACAGGGTTTGTCTGAAAAGTAGTGAGTGTCAATGATTAAATTGCGTCTGTACCCCACAACAGGTTGAGACCGCTTAATATTGGTGGTGGGAAATTTACCTTAGCACTTGCGGTCGCACTGTCGTATGCTACCATCTAGAGAGTAAAGAGAGACTTCCGTGAAACTCGTTTTCATTGCCCGTGCAAACCACAACGCAGCGCTCGTTGGAGCGAAGGATTGCCATCAGGTTTTGTGTGAAACTCGACAAGTGCGAAGTGAAACTTTTCCTACGATAAAGATCGTTGGTGATAAGTGTTAGACATAACGTCAAGTGTATCCGCGGCATGAGGTCTTTTGAGAAGGTACTCGTAAAGAGGTCAGCAATGAAGCTCGCACTGGACGGCCGTCAACAGTCATCACCGATGGCAACGCGCCAGTCCCCGCCGCCTTCATCTTGACCCGCTTCCTTATCAATTTAAAGGTGCCAAGGTATACCCAGCAGTCTTGACATGGTTCCTCCAGACTTCCTGTTGTTTCCGTGCTTGAAAACTTCCACGAAAGAACATCATTTCGGGACAGTTTACAAAGTCAAAGAGGAATTGAATATTACACCAAGGCTTTAAAGGGCATTCCGGAGGAGACCTACCATGACGCCTTCGATGCCTGGAAATCTCAGTGGAAGCGATGTATCGTCACAGGAGCAGCCTATCTTGAAACCTTTAATTGCGTTGTACCGATATGAAGAATACATCCTTTATAATTGACTCATTGACGTTACTTTTCGGACATACCCTGTATATGGAAGACGCGCCGGTGCGAATCGTAAGCCAGACTGACCCGCCCTATTTCGAGCCATATATCTTGTTCTTCTGCGTGTTACAGCTCGTGTGTGGGTGTGTGCATGCGAGCGCTTGCTTGCTTACAACCATGTCGACCTGTCGCTGACAAATAAGGTGCAACGCTTCTATAGGTGCCTCGCTGTGAGTGCAGTTATGATTGATTGTCGTTTATAAATACATGGCGGCATTTTACCACATCTGTAATTGGAAATCTTTCTTTAGAATGACTTGCTGCTGAAGTTATTTGTTGTAAATCATACCTAGCTTA
Source organism: Rhipicephalus sanguineus (assembly GCF_013339695.2). Lineage (NCBI taxonomy): Eukaryota > Metazoa > Arthropoda > Arachnida > Ixodida > Ixodidae > Rhipicephalus > Rhipicephalus sanguineus. Next base: position 179,138,129 of record NC_051178.1, read on the forward strand.
CTTGCTTTTTCTTGTATGCAGCTTTTCTTCACTGCGGTTTGTACAAGACATTGGGCCTGAGACCGCGCCAGCTATAGTGTGACGGGACCTGGAGTGCATTCATGCGGAACTCAGCTTGTGCTGTCACCTTCTGTCGTATTTTGTGCCACGTACGGTTGCGCTTTATTCACTAATGAAGCCACTTTTACAAGATCATGGGAAAATTTATTGCTTCTGATAAGCATGATTATTTGTGCGCCATAGACTAAACGTCATTTATGAAGTACGTGTTCATCCTCTGCACGTTCAGATTTATTATTTGTGCAATAGTAAACCGATGTTTTCTACATGAAAACTGGATATATGTGGTGTGCTGAAGTAGTGTTCCCGGCACATATGGCACGTCGAAAATTTATAAATGCCATAGTGAGGACATGGCTGGATGAAAGGTATGATATACGACGACTGACATAGGAAATGGGAGAAAAACGGGAAAGAGTATCCCGCGGGAGCTCTTTTCAGTCCCTGTATTATCTAAATTCCTATCGTAGCCGTAAGGATGCCGACCCATCATGCTGCAAAGACAGTTATAATACCTTGTTTTACTTTTTTATTTCTGAAGCCTTATTACAGCAAAATTACGAAAACGTCTTAGCTTAATATCTTGTCAAGACGTTTTTTTAGACAACGTTTTGCGTCACATTAGCACGGCTATCCGACTGTCAGATAGCCATCTACGGTTACCGAATGTCTTGACCTAAGACATCTATTAGCCCTTTCATCTAGCCGTTCAAGACGTTTTTAGACGTGAAATAGCTTCTTTTGTGTTTCGTGGGCTGAGGCGATCACTGTAAGACAACTGCCAGAGTAAATTCAACCTTCTCCCCACTCCCTCTTGACTCCAGAGCAGAGCTCTCTCGGCTGCGTAGCCGCCGTCAGTTCCTGAAAGGGGTCATGAAGCACCCCTTGGGCTGATTGAAAAAACACATCCTGCGGAAAGCTGACACGGCTATGAACTGCTCTGCCAAATATTACAGTCGTGCGCGCCGCGTAATGGCCACAAGCGGAGCGCGAAGTTGCCGTTTCCCCAGGCACCCTCTTTTCAAACAGAGGCCGGTTCTCACTCTCGTCGGTGGGCGGGGCGTCTGTCCGCTGTACGTCGCAAGAGACATAGCATGCTTCGGCGTTCGGATCAGATGCGCTTCTTGCCGCGGGGTGCCGCCACTTGCCGGCGCCGCACTCCTCAGTACACGGTAGCCGCACTCGCGCAAGCGAATCACAGCGAGAGAGCGATCGCGTTTCATGACGCGCGCTGACGTAACTTCTTTCCCCCATGCCATCCCTCCCTGTCTAGCTTCCAGTGCGCTCGTCGGCACGAGAAAAGAGAGAAAGCGCTGGGAGCGTGCGCCAAACCCCCGTAACTCCGCTGATTCTTGACGGATTCGAGAAATTTTTGCGGCAATCGATTCGGGAGGCAGTACACTCCGATACTGAGGCCATTAGATCATTACTTGGAAAAGTGGTTCATGACCCCTTGAAGGGATGTGGTAGGTTGTCCGTAGCTGTCTTGCTTCGTCGTTGTCGTTGCTGCCTCTCAAGGATGGAGACGACTTCTTTTACACAACTCACTAGTGAAACCTCGGTGATGCGATCACAGCTCATACGAATTTCGGGTTGATACGAATTTTTCGTTGGTCCCGGCCAAGGCCCATTGGCCTGCAATGTAATGGATTACGGTTGTTGCGAACCAATTTTCACCCATCGACGTTTGATACGAACGTACGCTACCGCCCAGGTACGAAGGGGTGCTGTCCGGAAGACGCGCCAAGCACGTGCGAGCGCGGCAACGCAAGCGTGGGCATGCGCGCCGCACCGCGAAATTTTCAGAATCACAGTGTAAGAAAAACACTCTTTTTGCGGTCAGAATAAACCGTCAGAGACGAGTCACGCCCTCCGAGATTGCGTGCGCGAATCTTTGAGGCTCTTATGTGCCTCCGTGATATGTACCTTCGCGTTTAGATTACAGAGGACGTTAGCGCCATGCTTTTTTTTCTAACGTGTCGACGCGGGCTGCTGTCGTTGTACCGTGTTTACACGTGCCTGCCTCGTGCATCAGACATCCTATGAAAGGTGGACGAATACCGAAAGAAGGCGAGGACGATGGCGAAGGAATCAGGCCTCACACGTCGTCAACATGCGCGACCGTTGAGGTCGCACTTGTGCGGGCACGGCCGTAAATCTCCCAAAAAACATCCCCAACACCTCCGCGATAACAAATTCATAACACAGGACCGTGGTTGTGTAATTTTGTGGCGTTGATCCATCGCGTCAAAGCGCTTCTTTTGTGACTTTCGCTGCAGTACTCTAGTGTCATGCAAAAAAGCATACTAAAATTTGGAAGGGGCTACTGCTGTCGCGGGTCACAACGCACCTGGTTCATTAATTAAATACGCGCGTACAGGCCGTATATTTACGAGTGCTGGTATATGATTGCCGACATCTGAAAACTTAACTGACAATCATTCAGGTTTCTTCCTGACGTTGCTGCGGCCCTGAAGAACAATAAATGAAAATGTACGCCAGCTTTCTTTTGTCGCATGCTCTTTTTCCATGCTTTCTGGTGATACGAATTTCGGATGATACGAATATTTTTGGTGGTCCCGTGAGATTCGTATCACCGAGGTTTCACTGTATTTATATACAGTATATATACAGGTTTACAAGGCAGTTATGTACATAGGAACTTGCGCAACATAACTCCAGAGCCGACAAGTGCATAGCACCGCTCCTGCGACAAGAACCCCCCGTGAGGAGCCGGGAGGCCGGGAGCCAGGTTTTAACTTCTCCTCCCAGTTCTCCCCATGGCAGATCAAAACAACTCAGGCCGCTTATTGGGCCGACTGTAGATTCGTCTCTCGGAGGCCTCCACCCTCTCTCTTTCTGCAGCCTTTTGAGCCACCTGTCTGAGAGAGAGACTTGGAAAACGGCCGACAACGACATATTCTTACAAAAGTGCACAAAAAAACACACACGATGGTGGCGCAGTTCAGCTCCCCCGATCATGTTACATACACTGTGCGGCCAGTTAGCTAGCGGGCCCATGCCATCCCTACTCGGCGGCATACCGTCTCCGTTGACAGGCGGTTCGCGGACACTATCCGAGATATATTGGTGGGCTCCCTTCACGCCGCTTCCCGGAATCCCGCGGGCCGGAGGTCGTTAAACTGATGGTAAACAGGGCGCGGCTTTCTTTTCGAACGGTTACGGGCAGCCATAGGCGTATCTACCGGGGGGGGGACAAGCGGGGCGCTAGCCCCCCCCCCCCCCCCCCCCACACACACACAGAAAAATGTTAGGGGGGCGGAGCACCTCCCTAATCATTGTCGGCTGCAGACTGGGAAACTAACAAGAAAGGCAAAGTTTTACATGAACGCAGCAATAACGTAATTATGTAATAAAATATGTGTCCTACGATTCTGCAGTGACGACTGTCCTCCGTGTGTCATGACCACCGACCACGCACTGTAGGCTCTCTGCGGTGCGGGCTGCCTATTCGCCACGCTTTCGCGCCTTGCGCTCGAGCATTGCAGAGGAAGCTATAGCTCAGCATGGGCTCTATAACACTAAAGCAATCTCATGAACTTATTTTGCTCTGCCTCGCCTGAAATTTAAGTAATCAGCCACGCAAATACGGCCGGGAACCAATAAACGTCCGATCGAATGCTCTCCTTTTTTAGGAAATGTAGTTTCTTCATTTGAAAACGAATAGTGTCGCCACTGCTTCTTATCCAAGCTGCTGTGAGTGGATGAGTGCAGAAGTGTCGAGTATTTTAGTTGCGCCGAGCCAGGTGAGCTAAAAAAAATTCCCACTAGTCTCCGGCGGCTTGTAACAAGGCAGTAGACTCGAGCACATTGAGAAGCCGAGCTTTCATGTTTGCCGTTACTTGATCTACCTCACCAGGGACGTCAGCGTCCACGGTTTTCCGGACTAAGGAGGCTGCCCATCAGCAAAGTCTCGGTTATACACATATGCATATCCATCTCGCCCGCTGCTATAAGCAGCCACTGCCAATGTGATTGGCGGGCAACCTATCTTGAATTACCCCTTTCAGTCACGGATTATGATGCACTGTCTGCAAATGCGTCAAATTTCCATGGCATGATTTCAAGGCACTCGATCAGTATTACATTCCAAGAAATAAAATGAAGGAATGTGTTGTTTTGTGTGAGTTAACAGTAATTAATGCTAATTAGCGTGTAATTAAATATCTAACTATTCTGCAATCAGTCAGCTTCAATCCTTGCATAAAAGGAATCAACTATTAGGCCCAAAATGCATGCACACTTTGTTTTTTGGTTGTATGCTTTTCGAGTGAAGAAAAAAAAAATACTGTCCTGGAACGTCGCACGTCGAACGATCGTCGAACATGGTAGTGTCTCTATAGTAAAGTGATCATCTGCAGCAATTTATACTGCATAATAAAGTTAAATAAGCGCTAGTTGTCCACTCAGGAAGCCTGCACGAATGTGCACACTAAGTTTCAGGTCATTTGAGGAAACACGCGGTGCGTGATGCGACTTCGAAGTTGATGTGTACAATTGTACACACAGTGACTGAAAGGGGTATTACGTTCGGAATGAGACGCTGCCTGGCTATTAAAAAAAATAGTTATTGTTCAGCACAGTTATGCGCTGCATGCTTATTGTGCACACTTCGCAGACTTGGGGCGTCGCGTAACGACGATTTAATGGCACATCACAATTTTTGATGAATAGTGAAGAACCAATGACCAACAATACTCCGTATGGATTATAGTTGATGATTATTAATTTTTTACGTAGTCATGCGTAAGTGGTAATTACGCGGTGGATCACTTACGCGTAATTTGCTGCGTCGTTTTACGAGCAGGTGCTGTCGCATGACCCAGAAAATTTCGACCAATCATTAACAGCTAACGACCTATCCGGAAGCAAACAATGCGGGGTAGTTTAATGTTATAATCAACCACATTTTTTCAAAGAAAATTTGACCTTACACAGTTTCTTAAAGGAGGCGGAGGGGAGGAGTAAAGGGCCACTTCACGGCTTTCCCTTCCACCCCCCCCCCCCCCCCCCCCCAAGCTGGGAAAAATAGGAGGGTAAGGAACGACATCTAATATATATTAGATGTATAAATTCGTAATCATTCATAATCTTATAATATGCACAACCAGCTCAATGTGATTTAACTGTTAATCGACCGAACTTAGTCTTCTTCTTTAGAAGGACTTTATATTAGAGGGCTCTAACAATACAGAAATTGGCACTCGGCTTATTCTGAATATCAGAAGAGTGGTATTCAGAATACTTCAGAATACTTCGCAGTATTCAGAATACTTCGCAGAAGTATTCTGAATACTTCTGCGAAGTACCTTGCTTTGTCAGCCGCATATTTTGTTTAATAAGAGAGAACTTTAAGGAGTCATAGCAGGTTCTTCATACTCATCGTATTTACAACGCCCAACTGAGACTGTGAAGTTTGCAGATGGAATGCTCAGGTGAAGAACAGGTTAAATGTCGCTGTACTTTTTAAACTTGACGGTAATATTTCCAAAATGTTATTAAACACTGCTGTGTTGTCGCAGTCTGCACAATCTGTTTGTGAAGATTCTTCCTTGATATCAGACAACAGCTTTGAAAAGGAAATAATCTAATCTCTGGGATATAAAAAAATCCCTCCAAATTGACAGAAAGTACATTCTCTCTCTCTCTTATATATATATATATATATATGGCGGACAGAGTGCGCGACGCCAGCCTCCCACTCGCGAGCGAGTTGATACGCCACTGCGGGCAGCGAGAAGTGTTCGTCTGTCACCGCGCCTCCACCGAGCTACAGAACCGAGCGTCGCTGCACTAACTCCGGGAGCTGGCTTCTTGGAAGCCGCGCTTTCGGGAGAAAGACACAACCATCCCCCCTTCTCGCCACGCCAGACCTCACAGCCAGTTTGGCCGATGTATGCTTTGCCACACGATAAAGGGATGTGATAAATCACATGTGCAAGGCACAAATGACATGATTTGTACTACACGTAGCCTTTCTCTGCGCTTGCCGGTTGATGTGGCTGCACAGACCACTCAACTTTCGCGGGGCAGAGAGCACCATGCGCATGCCATGTTTATTCGCCACCGTTTTTGATCAGTAAATGCCAGCCTGTCCCGTCATTTTCTTCTCACTGTGTCTTGTGTTTCCCGCTCGTTTTTTACCCATTTTGACAATGTACCAACTAGCCCAGTCCAACACCTAGGTATTATAAACGATACTTCTCAGCAAAAGTGATCATCTTGTGTCGATCGCACCTTCTATGAGCCATCGTGTTGTAAAGCTCTCTTTCGTTCATCCAATATTTAAGCAAGTAAAATCTATGTTCTTGCCCCTTTCTCCTTTTTTTTTCTTCGTGGTGATGACTCATGAGCTGTGAATTTTTGCACGATGGATAATATAAGTACCCGAAAGACCGTCTGTCGAGTCGAGCTTTTGTGCAATCATTACAGATACGAGGTTGCGACCGTTGCGACAAAGCCTTGCAACAGACCATGTTTTCGTTGCTCACGTCATACACGCGACCTGGCAAAACAAGGAGGGAGGGGCAAGCATAAGCGCGTTCGTTAACCCAAGCCGTTCTGTGTAATCATTGCATGCATTTCCAGAAACCTCTGACTGGGCACGGCAGATGACGTTTCGCCCTCGCGGTGTTGAGGGAAGGCCAGGAAGGCAGCAACATCTGTAGTTGTGGTGTACAGTCGGAGCGCCACAACTGTGACACAGCGCTGTCAGACGGGACGATAAAAAGAGTGTGTGCGTGTTACCTGATCATCATGAACCAACAAGGCCGACTGTCAGGCTTCAATCAGCATTGCCCAGAACGCATGCCTCGCATTTCGGAGAACCGAGCTAGCAGGGCTCACAGATGTGTAGTAGTGGCCTGGTGCAACCCTTCCTTATTCAACAGCAGAGCTGTTTAAGCCGACCGTTAGTCCGTGCAGAGCGAACAGAAAACTATCATCACCATGAACCGGCACGCCTGCTCTCTTCACCTGTTTCGCTCACAGAACACGTGCGCCGATATGTCCGGCGTGGGACGCAATAACCTTTATGGGCGAGAGAACAAGTACAAAGAGAGAGAAAGAGATAGAAATAGAAAGAAAGCGAACAAAGACAGAAGAAGACAGATAAAGAAAGATATAGAAACAGACATAAAGATGTTATAAAAAAGAAAGTGCGAGAGAGAGAAAGAGAATCAAAGAGAGAGTGGAATCGAACCCGTGTCTTCGACACCCTAGCCACTTGACCACCGATGCGGTTGAAGTGTATTTCGGTACTGAATGGTGGAAGCAGAAGCTCGACTTTCGAAGTCTGCGTCATTACTTACTCGAAGGCGGATTACAAACGCACATAAAGTATGGTGGAACCCCCTCCACCCTGACAAACATTTCTGGAGACACCAAATTTGTGTTCTTCCTGCATCGAGGTACCCACTGCGGCCGAGCTAGCGTGTGCATAGTCTACGTGGTTGAGCAGCATGCGCTGTCACAGTAATAAGGAGTTAAGTTTTGGTTGGTATCGACAGGCCCTGGATGATCCGAGTGCACGCTGGCAACGCGACGGAAGTGCCAGAGTCTGGTTGGAGGCAGCGTTTATTCACGACGACCGTCCGCACGGGCCGCGCCCAGCGAACTCCCTAGTTCCGTCTTCCAACGGGCATTCTCGCTCAGTTGAAAAACGATAATACAAACAGTGCACACTCCCCCTCTCCTTGCTCTCAGCTAGGAGAAAATGAATCCGCGCGACGCTCTCCTTCGGCAGAACCGGCCGCGTTGGCCATTACTGCCGACGGACGTAACCCGATATCCCGCTTCGGACATCGCTTCTCCTCTGTCGCTGCGGCCACGTGGCCTGGACCTCGGCGCCCGCCTGACCGTTTTGAGAATCCGCTGCGGCGGTTCGCTTCCCTGACACAAACTCTCCAAGCAATAATTCCGGGAAACCCGCCACAGCTGCTCTCAAGCCATCTATCCCGACGAACCCCTGCGGTGTCGGCGCCACGGATCCGCATCCGCTGCGACCTCACAGCTCGCAAACATAACGAGCAGCAGCCCGCTCACACATTCTGAGGCGCCCACACGCTCCGAGACTGACTGAAGGGCCCTCCGAGAAAGACATTTGCCCGGTAGCCTAATCAGAACGTATGAGCCACAACAGAAATGACTGAGGAATGTTTGTTCCTTAAAAATCGGAACAATTACGAAGGCTGCTGTGATAACGATGCAGATCAAGAGCGGCCACCGACAAAACTAATCGCGCAGTGAGACAACAGAAGTGCACTCGTGTGAAATTCGACCTTCCTTTCCGGCAACGTGGAACACTTTTACTTGCACTGCTTCCATGCTGTTTGCTGCATTTTGCTGGACAAATTAAAATTAAACTCATATTTAACAACCCTGAAGAGTGTTTCACTCTTGACTGTGATGATGTATTAAACTGTAAGATACATTGTAAGCAACAACAATGCCTTGATCTGCTGTGCCATCACATTGTCAATATGCAACTGGCCCATTTATCCTCTCTCTCACACACACGCAGTCAATGCAAGACAAGCAAGCCACAAGGCAGGGGAAATATCAAGCAAACCGAAGCAGTTGCTTTGGTCCATTTTATTAGTACAAGCAGAAAAAAAAAAAAAGGCTTATACACTGCGGTGTACACCATTAAATAAGAGCTGGCCAACAAAGAAGATGATGATCTCAGTCCTTCATAGACTCTTCTGTGGGTGCAGGCTGAGCTGGTGTCTGGTCACCATCACCCTTGCCCTTCTTCTTGGAGCCAGAGACGATGTCATCAATCCTCAGAAGGAGAATGGCAGTCTACAAGCAAACATGACACAAAATGACAGGATTAATAATAACAATAATAATAATAATAATAATAATAATAATAATAATAATAATAATAATAATAATAATAATAATAATAATAATAATAATAATGAAACAACCGCTAGACATCTTATGGAGCACAAGAAAGCCTCACTAAAAAGATGTAAACTTCAATTCATAAGTGCTCACCACTAGAACCAGTCAATCGAAGACCTGCCAGTGTGTGGTGCCATCAAATACAATGCTAGCGTTATTCAAAAAGGTTGAAACGATAGTGAAAGCAGTGATATGTAAGTAGTTTGCAAGATAATTCTTCAAAGCACTTTTCTATCACATACCTCAATTGCAGTCTTGTACGCTTGCAGCTTCACCACCAATGGCTCCCACACCTTGAGCTCATCTGTTGGCACGATGTTGCCAGTCTCACCATCAATACTCCAGTTAGAGCCTTCACCAGCGGCGTGCTTTGCCTACGGACAAGAAAGGAGAACAACATGTTTATTACTGTGATGCAAGATTGCATATTCAAAAAATAAGAAGCAGTCTGCTGTGACTGGGAAAAGTGAAAAATAGAAGACCAACACCAGTGTCAAATAACCATTTTTTATCGTAGTTGGGCTTGATATACAGTCGAGTCCACTTATAACAATATTGAGGTGCCATGAAAATATTGTTATAAGCGGGTTATGCCGAAAATAACAAAGAAAACGTGACAAACAAGAGCATTTAATGAGGGGAACATGATAAACAAGAGCACTTAATGAGGGGGAAGTTGCTTACACTTTTCACTTTTTAGCAGGTAGAAAACCGTAAGCAGTCAGCTTCGACTGCTTACTAGCCATCTTATTGACATCTTTTTGCAAAGCGTCCAACTGCTGCGCGTGGCTGAGCGGAAGGTTTTTAGCAAACACAAAATCACGCAGGGAGTCGATCATTTGCAACGCTTCCTGATGCGACACAACCTGCATGGGTTCCGGTTCCTTCTTGTCACTGCTGTCGTCTTCCGCGCCGGTGACCGCAGCGACGATCGCCTCGTCGGTGAAGTCCTCATTTGTTGCTACTGCATCATCGGCGTGCAAAAACTCCTCAAGTCCCGACGCATCTCCATCACCACCGTTCACCGACGACCAAAGTTCGGTCATTTCTGCGTCGGCAGGAGCGTCGCGGCCTTCCACTTCCGCCTCACTGGAATCCCCAGCAAAGCCCACCTTACAGAAGCAATTCGCGATGGTGGAGGAGCCGACTTCTGCCCATGCCGCAAAAATGAACTGCACGGCCATCAGGAGCGAAACCTTGAAGTCCGGCGCAGGTCGGCGTTCACGTATGGAGATGTCGCAGAGTCGGAAAACAACGTTGAAGCAGGGCGCAAGTTCGATGTGTCGGAAAAGTGCGTGAGGGAATGGAGAAAACAAAGGACCAAGAACTTCGCGTGCGCTGCTACACGCCGTTCCTTTCGCGGACTGAAGTCTGGACGATACCCTGCCGTTGAGGAGGTAGTTTGAGATTGGGTTCACGACCAGAGAAGCAAGAGCACGTACTGTCGTGAAGGTTATGTGCATCCTGCAAACCGAGTTCAAAGTATCCAAGAAATGGGTCACGAACTTTATGAAACGGAATGGCCCGAGCCTAAGACGACGCACAACTGTATGCCAAAGGTTGCCCGAAGCCTACGAAGAAAAACAGTGCGCATTTCTTCGCTACGTGAGTGACCTGAAGGCAAAGCATTCATTCCTGCTGGGTCAAATCGGCAATGCCCACCAGACTCCTGTATGGTTTGATATGCCTAGCAAGAGGACAGTGTCCGGAAAAAAGGAGCGCCAGGTTCGCTGCTCAATAATATCTGGGGTTTAACGTCCCAAAACCACGATATGATTATGAGAGACGCTGTAGTGGAGGGCTCCGGAAATTTTGACCACCTGGGGTTCTTTAACGTGCACCTAAATCTAAGTACACAGGCCTCAAACATTTTCGCCTCCATCGAAAATGCAGCCGCCGCGGCCGGGATTCGATCCCGCGACCTTCGGGTCAGCAGTCGAGCACCATAACCACTAGACCACCGTGGCGGGGCGCCAGGTTCGCTGCTCACTATGGGCAACACGCACAACCGTTTCACTGTCTGTTGTGCTGTACGGCCGACAGGCACAAGCTACCCCCATTTCTTCTGTTCAAAAGGAAAACGATGCCAAAGAAAGAAAAGTTTCCGCCGAAAGTTATCGTGCGGGTGAACGAAAAGGGCTTTTAACGATGAAACTGTCCTCTAATGGTTTCGTCTCGTGTGGTGCAGGTGCCCGGGTGCACTGCTGAAGCCCCGCAGCATGCTCATCCTGGACTCCTTCCGCGGCCACATCACAGATCGAGTGAAGAAAGCGGTAGCAGACTCTGGATGTGAGCTGGTCATCATTCCGGGTGGACATACACCTATTCTCCAGCCACTCGACGTGGCACTCAATAAGGCATTCAAAGACCGCATGTGCGCGTTCTACAATGAATGGCTCCAACAAGAAAACCCGAAGATACCGACAGGGAAGTTGAAGCGCGCTTCTATGAGTGAAGTGGCGCAATGGGTCAACGATGGCTGGTATGGACTGCCAACCAACATGGTCCGCGCGACGTTTTCCCCGTGCGGCATCTCAGTACCACGGGCACCCCTTCCGACGGCGAGCAGCAGCAGTGGCTCACACAATGGCAATGACCGTGACTGCGTCCTTCTATCAAGCGACATCGAGTCGTAAGCAATGTTTCACGGACAAATAAATGTTTCTTTGCATCACTCCCTTTTCTGAAAAACTTATTGGTGAGCTATGGCCGCAGCATGAGGCTGTGTTCGGAGTCAACTTTTCTTTCCCTAGAAGGGGTTGCAAGTTGGGGGGTCGACTTATAATCGGCAATACAGTCGAACCTCGATATATCGAACGGCACGGCGATCGCGAAATAGTTCGATATATCCAGAATTCGAGATAAAAAAATCACGTAAAAAATGCGTCACGAACTTGTGGAAAACAACCAACGAACCAATCCTGGTGCAGTAAATACTCACTTGAAGATTCAAACAAAGTATTTTTTGTGTTGGCTTAAAATACTGAAAAAAGAGTAGCCTGCTTTTTGTTGGCAATGGCGTGTTTGACGACTGCGTCCTCAACATAGTCCAGGCGATCCACAAGTGAAAGGCCGGTGCCTTCAATCGCGCTGCAGTGGTGGCGCACAAGGGCCAAAGCGGCTACGACCTCAGCTGATGTCGGGAGCGGGGCACCATCAGCGCTTGCGGGATCCGCCTCGGCAGCGTCTTCATTCGGCTGCTCAGCGGTAGCTTCGGCGACGATCTCTACATCCGTTAGCTCCGCCGTTGTACCAGTGCTGTCATCACCTCCAACGAAGTCTTCGATGCACATGCTTTGCGGCTCCGCACCAACAAAGCTCTCCAGTTTGCTCCATGTTTCGGCGAGCTCGCTTTCTTCATCTGCGCATGCCAACCCAGCTTCCTCGGATTCTTCCACTGATGCCTCGTCAGTGCGGCCACCAAAGCCCGCATGCCGAAAGCAGTTGGCTATCGTCGACTGCTTGACGTTTTCCCACGCACTTTGAGCATTTGGATGGCGCCCAAAAGATCGATCTTCAGATCTTGGCCCATCCGGAGTTTTACAAGCAAAATGTCGATCAGCCGACGCTTGTAGATAGACTTAAATGTGCGGATAATGCCCTGGTCCAACGGTAGGAGCTTCGAAGTGGTGTTGGGCAGCAGAAATACTACTTCGATGTTGCTCAGCTGGGCATCGGTGTGGTGTGCCGTGCAGTTATCGACGATAAGGCATACCTTCCGTCCCTGACGCACCAGGTCCGAATCCCACGCCTTCAGCCACTTGAGGAAAATATCCCTCGTCATCCACGACTTCTTATTCCAGGCATAAGTCCCCGGAATGTTGGGGCAGTTCCGCATGCACCTCGGGGTTTTAAATTTGCCAATTACAAGTGGCCGCAGCTTTGTGCTCCCATCCATATTGGCAGCCAATAGGACCGTCACACGGGCCTTGCCTTGCTTGCCCCCGTGGCACTTGTCCCCGCGAGTGTCCAGCGTTTGCCGCGGAAGCATTTGCCAGAACAGGCCCGTCTCGCCAGCATTAAAGATTTGGTTCGGCTGGCTCATACTTGGCGAGAACTTTGGGCCACTCATGATCAAGCCACTTCTGAATTTCTTCATCATTGGCGTCCTCACTCTCTCCCGACACAGTCTTCCCGACAATGTTGAAACGAGTCTTAAAACGTTGTAGCCAACCGCTACTCGCACTGAAATTCTCGACGCCGAGAATGAATGCAAAGTTCTTTGCCTTCTGTTGCAACATCGGCCCCGATACAGGAATATTTCGGGCCCTTGCGTTTATGAACCACTTGTGGAGAGACTTTTCAACATCTTCAAAAGCAGCTTTGCGTACACGCCGTGCGCCCGAGTGCCGACTCTTCTCGGCCTTGGCCTTTATGTCGGCTTTGTTTTTGAGCAGAGTACTCAATGCGCTCCTTGGTATGCCTAACCCGTCCGCGACGCTCGACTTCTTCTCGCCATTCTCGACGCGCTGGATTGCTTCCAGTTTTGCTGCAAAAGTCAGGGTCGTCCGTTTCTTCGCGTCTGCAGCCATCGCTACACACACCACAACGCGCGGCAAGCCCAACGCACGAGCACAACAACGACCGATGCAACGGATGCTTGGCGAAAGGAGGAGCTGGTGCAACAAGTGCAGTGCGTCGTCAGGCGTCGTTGCTGCAAGGCTGCGGCGTGTGTACGCAGCTACGTTCAAGTGGCGCACTCGGCGCCATCGATGTGTTCAGCAGTCGTAAACGCCCACCGCGCTACCGCTATTTTCGAGAGTTGCGGGAAAGCTCGCCGCCTGTCAACGGAGCGCGGGCGGTTTGTGGTGGCCGAGTTCGATATATCCATTACATGTCAAACTTCGTTCGAAATAAAAAATTAAAAATGCATGCAATTTCCCACGTGATATAGGAACCGTTCGATATAGGCAATAATTCGATATGTCCGTGTTCGATATATCGAGGTTTGACTCTATACGGTAGTCCTACATGCAACAGTCCCCTTGCAACCACTTGGCGCACTTCACGACGGTCACGATCTTACACTGTGTCAGGACCATGAAAGCAGTATTCGGCTGCCTGGTGGTCTCAGTTGCTGAAACCATCGGCAACTGTGCTGCGGGGTGGCAGTTCTGGGTAAAAAAGCTAAGCATTCACGGTTGGGAGAAACAGAGAAAAGCTTTCTTTGTGTGCAGCAGCCTGTGAAGTTTTCGGGGAGCGAAAAATGGAGTGCTTCCCAACCCTGAACGACAATTGACAGACTTCTTTCGGGAGCAAATAAGCACTGCTGGGGCTCTCATCGACACGCATGCATGACACGTTTGGTGTCACCTGGAGGACTCTCGAGAAGCCGGATGGCTGAAATGGGTTATGTGCACAGTGATGCTGTGCACATGGATCGCCGCGGCTTGGGCCTGCATTCCCGCGGTGTTCGTTCATTGTGCTTCAAGAAGTGCTCGATTTCAAACGTCCTTAATGGCACTGAAGATGACGTGCTGTGTGAGGACATCTCTGACAAGGGAGTTTTGGAAGAAAGTGCGTCAGATGACGATGAATACAGTAGAAGCTCTTTGATACGTTTCCGGAAAAAAAAAAAAAAAAAAAAAAAAAAGCGGAAAACAAACTTACAATCCGGGAACACACGTACGATCCGAATCCAGTAAAAATTGAGGCTGATGTAGCGAGAGAAGTAGACGTGACGGCGGCCAACGTGGCCGTGTCGTTGTCTTGCCACATTATTTGTAAGGCGATTGCCGAAGCGGAGTGGCGGCGGCTGCAGCGTCCAAACCGCCAGGAGCGTGGGCACGTTCCTCTGCTCGCGCCTCGAGCTCTAGGAATGAGCTGCGCGAGAGGCGCGGCGCTGTGGTTGGAAAATGACGATGATGATGAATGGCGATGATGATGACGCTACAGATTACTCCCCGCTGCAGAAAAGAGCCCGGAATGAAAAACGATGGGGGCGTATATACAAGAATTTTGCTATGGCGAGAAAAGAGGGTCCGTGAGAAGTCCAGGTCGTGAACGTGCAAGGACCTTCGGGAACCGGTAAGTCTCTGGCGGGCGGCTCTGGGAGAAGCGCAGCGGATGAAGAACCGGGCGAAAGTACGCTGTGGTCGTACCCAGGTGGGTCCCACGGTGACTTGATGGGGCCTTTCGGTAGCGCACCGGTTGTCGCGAGTGAGCGCAGCTGAGAGAGGTGCCCGCAGATGCAGTTGAGGGCAGGTGCAGATGTCATTGCAGTCGTCGGCGCAGCGTTGACCACTGGGTCATATGACGGGGGGCGCGTCGACGCAAGTGCGTATCGGTCACCTGACGACGCACGAAGGGATGTCTCCGCAACGCATAGATACCCTTGAGGGAGATGGCTGCACCGCGTGGTAGCGTTGAAGGGCGGGTGTGAAGCTTCTGCTGTGTTTGGCGTCGAGCGCGGTGGCTTCGTCGACGTAAAGTCGCGTGCGGTAGACATGTGTGGCGGTTGGGCGTCGTTGCCGTTGCGACCAGTGCGCCTGCGTAGCGGTTACTTGTTGGGTGGATGGTGTCCTGCGTCAAGGGCTCCGCAGGAAACCTGTGGTGAAGCTGAGCAGGCGTGGTCTCTGCTGCAGGTTCGGACGGCGAACCTGTGCTTGTGGAAGCCCCTACGGTGGTCGGCTCACGAGGGCTGGTGCGCAGGTCGGCATGCTGGATGTCTGCCTCTGTGGCTGGCGTGGCATATGCGGTCAGCTCTGGCGTATGCTGACCAGGCACGTCGTCCTCAGGCGCATCAGTCATAGTCGCAGCGTCTCGGAAGTTCGGCCATCGGTGGTTAGGGGCTGGGACTTCGGCTGCGAGAGACTGCGAGGGCGAGGCTGGTCGCTGCTGGCAAGATGCGCACAGTGCCGAGGTCGATGGAAAAACGGGTTCGTCGGACATCATCGCTGGCGATGCCTCCGCAATTGGGGGTCGTATAGTGGGCGTGACGATGTCCCCATCTATGGCAGACTCCAGGGCGTGCGGCGAGGTAGCCGTCGTGGAGCCTGACGTGGCAGAAGTGTTATGGGCCATGGAGGTCAGGGAAGATGTGCAGATGGCCGGCACGTCTGAAGGACCATGGGCCGAGGCTGTCGAAAAGACAGAGCTCTCAGTGGAGTGGCCGATGGCAGCAAGCACTTCCTGTACCTCGTCGGGCGGGTGGTCGGGTGCAGGAATCAATGCGCTGGTGGCCTGACATGAGGTCGGAGGAGTCGTAGCTGGGGAAGTCAAGTCTTGGTCAAGCGAAGGCTGCGGGCCGGTTGGTACCGCTCCCTGTGACGGAGGGGAAATCTGGAACTCGCGGCTCCCGGAAGCGGGCGGAACGTTTGTCCGTAGCAGGCGAGCACCGCTGCGCAGAGGTCATCGTAGGGCCGCGGGCTGGAGGACGACTCGGCGGCTAGATGACACAGCTCAACCGGGAGGGCATTCAGCAGGACAGCGTGCATCATCGGCTGTGCCTTGACGCCATTCACGGCGAGAACGGCATCGTGCCGCATAAACCACGCTCGGGGTAGGCCGGGTGAAACGGCGGAACTGGAGGGCAGAGTCGCGGAAGCATAGCAGCGGGCCGCTTGGCGAAGGGCATGTTCTCCGGGTAACCAATGTAGCGAGAGAGGTAGACGTGACGGCGGCCAACGTGGCCGTGTCGTTGTCTTGCCACTTTATTTGTAAGGCGATTGCCGAAGCGGAGCGGCGGCGGCTGCAGCGTCCAAACCACCAGGAGCGTGGGCACGTTCCTCTGCTCGCGCCTCGACCTCTAGGCATGAGCTGTGCGAGAGGCGCGGCGGTTGGAAAATGGCGATGATGATGACGCTACACTGACAAGCCCATATTGAGGTGCAAGGGCAAAAAACATTTACCGTATTTACTCTAATCTAACGCGCACCTTTTTTCCGGTAAAACGAGTCCAAAAATCGCATGCGCGTTAGAATCGAGTACCGAAAAAAAAAAAGAAACTCTGTTATTGTATTGCCATTGGCATTTCAAAATGGCCGCCTCCTACGTGCCTTGGCCATTTCTGCCATTATTGTTTCAGTTCGTACGTGTGCTGAGGAGATTGTCATCTCGTTCTGCGTTCGCATCGACGGCATGGAAGCGCCAACTCCAAATACTCGACGAGTGCACCACGTTGCAGCATTTAAAAGAATAGTTATTACATGTGCTGAGACGGGCGGAAATTGGGCCGCATTGCGGTCGTTCGGAGTTCCCGCAATGTGCGTGCGAGACTGGCGCAAATAGAAGCAGAAGATTTTTTACAGCAAAGCTTCACGAAAAGGTTTCAGTGGACCAAGGCAGGGCCGGTTTCCCGAAATCGAAGAGCGTTGACAGCGACAAGGAGTTGTCCAACAGCGACGAGGACTGATCCATTACGCGACTCGTATCGCCGCTGTAGTGGTGACAGTTTTAGCGGCAAGGCCCGCTTTTTGACTGTGTTTTACTTTTTTGAAACTTTAGTTCTTTAAAACCCAAATACTTGTTCTTCTGAATATGCAAAGTTTGACTCCTACGGACTTTTTTGTTCTTTCTTTTCTCTCACGAAAAAATGGGTGCGCGTTACAATCGATGTATTACTTTTTTTTTTTGGTCGCGGAAAACGGGTGCGCGTTACAATCGAGGGCGCGGTAGAATCGAGTAAATACGGTATTTCTCAAAGACATGGAGGGACTTTTCGATTTTCGAACTCCTGGCATCTCGCTGGCCGCCAGAGGTCAGCCAGCTAGTTCCGGTCCTGACCGAAAATAACATCGTGGTCACGAGTATTGAAATCCTGAAACCCGGATACTGCAAAATCGAACTCTGGGACAACCAGCGTAAAACGTAAAGAAACGCTACCGCCGTGTCAGCAGACGAAACTTAGCGCCACATGAGCGTCGGTTTTTTTCTGCATTGCCGCTTGGAAATATGGGGCTAGGTTTGCCAAAGAGCAGAAGTGATATTCTCAAGAATACGCATTTGGGATACGATCATGTACGTTCGCAAGATCACGCGTGACTCGCACCGTCCGTGATGAAAACTGCCGCCCCGCTAAAGGCTTAACAAGCTCAACTCTTCGCAGTGCACGTAACAATCGCGGAACAACACGATATGCGAAATCTCGCGAAAGTGATAAGCGTCCCCGAAAGCGACAGCTGCTCGCGGCTATCGCATACTACGTCGCACACTCGCGCTGATCAGTTTGTGTTCTGTCTTAACTTGAGACATGAGCTGGTATGTTCACCGCCACTCGTAATCGCACCATCTCGCACGGCGGAACGGGCATTAAGGGGGGAAGAGGCACTTTGACATGAAGCATCTTTTTATTTAAGTTAGGATGATGAAAACTTCGGTGATCATGTATTTACATGTGTAAATATCAAATATGAACTCAGTTTTTGTGTAGCCCTTACGACAATTTTTTAAATTAGTCATTCATTAAAATTTCGTTTAATCACCTTTTACATAAATTGGCTACTCGGATCCTGCTGAATTAAATGTCATTGCATTCTACAGTTATCAAAGAGTGCAAAAAGCAAATTTTATTGGTTCTAGCTTTCCTACAACAAAAGTTATGAAGCTTCAAAATCCGCCATTCGATTACCGAGAAAATGTATTTTTGTTATTTCTCTCTTGTAAAAACTTACGCTTTTCTATAGTAACATATGACACTTTGTTGCACTCACTAAACATCCAGCTTTTCAGTAATACAAAAATGATCAAAATTGAGTGTACCAAAGCTGAGAAACGCTCGCTAAAAGAATGAAAGGTGGCCAAAAAATTGAAACTGAGAAAAAAGCAAAAAACAAAACTCTGTATCTTCAAGGAGCGCTACACAAGTAAAAATGCTTTACTTTGCAAATAAATGCCTTAGAAGACACCAGGAGAGTAGCTTATCACATTTTCCAATCGAAACGGCCCCAGTGCATGTCATTTCAAGCAGTTTGTTGATTGCGGAGAAGTCGACAATGCCGTAGTTAGCCGCCGACAGGTCAGAGCCCTCGCACGCTGTTGCGAGCGTGCGCAGCTTGCGCTCGCTAGCGGAAGTTGCCGATAAGCCGGAGATCTTATCTTCAGTCTTTTTCTGCTGTTGCGCACGATCGGCGCTAGTCAAGAACGTCGTGTCGATCCTTCTACCACGCTTCCTATCACTGACGTCGTCGAGGCGGCTGCCGACACAGGTAAAGTTGGCATTTCGACCGATGAATCGCGTTCCGCCACCACGCCGTCCTCCGCTGGATGCGCTTCTGATGCACCCGAGCCGTGATCTCGCTTTTTTTTTTTTTCGAATTTATGAGCGCTGCGCAACTTTCGATATGGCTTCGCCACGATCAAAGTTCCGAAACACGGCCGAGAGCGTAGGCCTAATTCACTTCCGGCGGCTGCGGTGCACTTCGTCTAGCTCGCTTGGCGCCGTGCCAGTAAGCCGCCGCAATGTGCAGTCTTTGTTGAGGATGATAAAAACGCCTGCTCCAGTTTCTTGCCAGCTTGTGCGGGTTGGAACTTTACGGACGTAAATCGACGAGAACAACACAGTTATACTACGGCGACATCAACTTGCCGCTTTGCGTGCACTGTAGCAGACAGCGCGGGAGGCCCGACGAATCGGAAGGCGTTATTTAGTCACGTGGGCTCACTGTGCCAATAGGCTCACGCGGAGGGACCTTTTTTTTGCGCGGATTTTCTACGTGAATTCTGAGTGGACGGAAACAAGGGCAGCGGGATATTCAAGAAAAAGCGCGGCTCTTTCGAATGCGACCAAGATGGCTTCCGTAGGTAACGTAGAACGGCAACAGCGCGGCGCTGAATAAGCCCGTTTTTTACGCGTTCATCGCTAAAAATTTAGCTCGCTGATGGCACATAAAATGCTGTCACGGCTAAAATACTGATCTAAGACGCATGAAAATTGGTGAGGTTATGCATCAGTAGCGGCAGAATCCAAATAAAACATTTTCAAAAATTCGATTTTTTTTCTGATTTTCGGTCTCAAAGACCCGCTTCCCCCCTTAAAGGGCCCCTAAACCCCCTCCGACATTTTCCCAAACATTTCAAGTAAACAAGCGCATCGCGTGCAGAATGCCGTCGCGATCAACGATGCCACACGCCGCAGCGCTACAGGTCGCGGGCGCGCCACAATTTCGAAAAAACAATAGCTTCTCCTTTCCGGTCCCCGCCATTCCCGCCACTGACATGTGTGACATCACCAGTGAAACTATGACGTTATCAGTTTCGATGCTTGCGATTGGCCGAACGACTACCGACGACTTCCGGTTACTCTGCAAACAGCTGTTCGTGCGCACCTTGCTGTTCTTGGTCGTGTTGCCGCTTGCGAATCGACATCTGCGGCCCGTAAGGGCCCGCTCACGCTAGCGGCAAGCCTGCCGCAACGGCGCGGTGCCGCAGAACGTCGGGCGTCGCCGCACGCGCGACAGCAGTCCAACTTGCACGGCAAGCTACGCCGGCAAGCCTCCGAAAAACATGGCCTCAGTGCCAAAAGCGGTTGTCGTCCACCTCGAGTCTATCAAGTGGCCGCCGTGTGCTCTGTAGCGTGTAAGCTCCGAACTGATGCTTCCATTTGCTTTAGATTCATGTCCTTAAGCTTCGACAGCAAAGTATTCGTACCGATTCAGCCCCGTTTTGGAGAGCCATACTCAAATAATCAATCGATGCTGTAGGCTTAGCGAGTCGAGAAGGGCGCTTCCGAATGCTCGGAGGACATAGATTACGCGTTTGTTAGTTTCTAATCCTCCATAGCTGGCGCCACTTGACCTGGCGCCAGCTTGGGGATATTTATTTGGTTTTACGCGACGCTTTCTTAATGCCGGACAGACTAAACGCAACCGCCAAGTCGCTAGGGTAATTACACATCCACGCCTTGCGGTTTGATGAGCTCCGTGAACTCATCTCGAGCCGAGGTGGTCTGGCACGGCGTGTCCCCGTACGGGTCCCATCACGTTGGCGATCCTTTGAAGGCGTGCGCGCAACACAGGGTCCATACCGGCACGATTCGTAGGGGCACGGGCCGGCACGGCAGCAACAGCGGTAAGTCAACGAACAGTGCACCCAGATACCACACAGAGTTGACGGCGAGCTGGAGCGTCGGAGTCGCCGGAGTCGCAGCAACCGGAAGTAGACGCTGTCTCGAACAGCACGTCAGCGGTGACGTATGCCACGCGAGATGAGGAGGGGCATTCAGCGAGGAGGACAAAGCGGTTTTGGAAGAGGGTAACAAAGGAAAGAGGGAAAGAAGCGATCGTCGCGTTTCGATCATCAAACGCGTGTAACTCCGCTATTACGGCACAGTTTCGAAAAATTCTCACGGCTACGTGTTCGTTGTAAACTCGAGCACAACTTCCTCATCTCTCAACTAAATTTCGACCGCTGGGTGGTTTAGGGGCCCTTTAAAAGATAACGCCCGGTGTAATGGCAACCGAAGGTGAAGTACCCAAGGCCCCGCACT
Organism: Rhipicephalus sanguineus; assembly: GCF_013339695.2. Classification (NCBI taxonomy): domain Eukaryota; kingdom Metazoa; phylum Arthropoda; class Arachnida; order Ixodida; family Ixodidae; genus Rhipicephalus; species Rhipicephalus sanguineus. Next base: position 179,159,544 of record NC_051178.1, read on the forward strand.
GCGATCTGTCGAGTCCTCACAAAGATGGCGACAAGCGCACATCGTCTCGTTTTGGCGTCTGATAACTAGAAACCTCCCAGATATCTTCTAGAACAAATCTTTTCTGGCAACTTCTGACGACCCGCTGTTAGGCAGAATTGCCCAGCAGAAATACGAACGCCGACTAGAATAGCGCCGGGCGGAGCAACCCAAAAACGAATGCGCTCGGGGAGAAAAGTGTGGGGGAAATTATCGGCCATATTCACTAGGCACAATGGCGGCGTTGCTATGGTTATGGGTCGCGGCGTGTTTTGCAGCTGTAGCTATGCGGCGGCGGCATGTGCGTTTCCGCGGCAAGTCGTTTGAAGATTTTGACGGCCAGCGTCGCCGCCTGCCTTTGGGTCGGTGTGTGGTTGACAGAGCGGCGATTGAGCAATTTGTAGAAGACACGGAGGGGACGATCGGGCAATTCGGAAGAGACGCGGAGGGGGGAAAGGCACTGCGGAGAAGCTGCCGTCGCTGCACAGCGGCTGTCTGCCACTTCGCGCTTCACAAGTACACGAGAGGGCCCTTTTTGCACACCTGAATGAGAGCTTATGAGTACAAAACGTATCATACGACCACAGTTTTCCGCGGTGCTGAACGTTGCTGCCGAATAATCGTATTTTCCGGGAACGTATTAACCGGAACGTATTACACACAGCTGTATTGGGTTATTTTTAATTTTCGCGATTTCGAGCGTAGGAGCCGGGAAATCGTACTAAGCGAGAACGTATCAACGAAGTTCTACTGTAAATGCGTAAACAGATGTATTCAGTTTCTGTTTTCCTCGGGCTATATTTGTGTGCAAACCTTTTGCCTCACGTTTGCTGTCCCCGAAATACGCCTCGGACTCTTGTGGGTCTGAGCTATCTGCGGGTTTTTACGGTAATGTCTATGAGTTTGGCTTTGTGATGCGCTTATGGTTGGCAAACGCTACAAAGAACACAGGACACAGTTTAACAGAACAAGCGCAAACTTCAACTGATTTATTGTTCATGCTCATTCTATTAAACTGTGTCCTGTGTTCTTTGCAGCATTCCCTACCATAAGCGCATCGCCAAGCCAACATGAACCAACTAGCCCCTTCATCACCTTACTGACTCTACGAGTTTAGAACTTCAAGTACATTGTTATACCTACTTATTTGTTATGCCCAAATTCGTCATAACAGGTAGGAAGGTACATGCACCCACACCATGCTGCAATTACAAATGGATGGTGCAAGTGTGTGCCTCACCTTCAGGGCCGTGAGTGTGCGGATAGTGTTGCCACCACAGTTCTGGATCAGGGTGGCTGGGATGATTTCCAGTGCCTTGGCCAGGGCACGGTATGGCCACTGCTGCACTCCCGTCAAGTTCTTGCTCTTCTCCGTAAGTAGCTGTGCCACAATATACAGATATGATTACGAGATCTGTACCCATACTACAACACTTGCTGTAGAAACAAACAACTAAAGAAAAAAAGAAAGCTTCCTTTGCCTCTTCCTCCTATTTTTGTGGGGAGGGGAGGACTTTTACCCTTTTACACACTTTCGTGCAACCAAGTCGCAGCGTGCATTCGCTGCCAAACACTACAGTCTAGCTCGCTTGTAATGGTACTGGTTTTAACAAAACATTGGGTATAACATTGAGCAGCCACTGCACCATGGACTTTTGTACGTCTTCTATGGTGAAATAAACAGCTTACTACCAATTTTCCATGCCACATTATTGATTATAAAAATTCGATTCCCAGGCAAAGAAAGGAACACCTGAAGAGAGAAAAAAAAAAACCCAGAGAGAACACACACTGCGAGCCACTGCCTCTGTGAGCAATGAACATCAAATTGAATAGAGCAAAAAAGACAAGTTCATTCATACATGAAATATAGAATACCACACATCCTTTAAACGAAAACAGCAATCAGAAGCTTTAACGCAATCCGATGTTTACAAATTCTTAGTTGCTGCTATTGGAGCAGTGGTCATGTCCATAAAAATCACAATGAAATTATGTTTGACTATTATGTGGCACACAGCACATTTTATTTTGGCCACTGAGTACGTGCACTACAGATACTCACATGCCCGACAGCCATCTCAACAGCACCGCCCCCAGGCACAAGGCGAGGTTCGAGGATAACGTTGCGTGCCACACACATGGCATCTTGTAGATTGCGCTCCACTTCCTGCAGCACATCCTTAGAGGCACCACGCAGCAGGATTGTGCACGCCTTGGGGTCCTCGCACTCAGTGATGAAGCAGTAGTACCTGCAGAGGCACGCACATCTTCATCACCACATGCAATGATGCTGATGCAGTGTTCATGTGCATTTAGGAGGCAATGAAAGAGATTGCATTCTACTAAGAAATGCGACAAATAATCTATGGTCGGTCACAACCTAAGAATAAATACAAGCTCTGCCCCCAGAACTGTGGTGCGCCTGTCATTTATCTGTTCAACAGTAGTTCTACGCGGTTGCCATTCTAGCCTTAAATACTTTTTCGTTGCTACAGTAAATACTACGCATGTTAATAATTAAAAGTTCGTTGTTTCTGTTTGAAATATTACATTTCCCCGAGCTGTGACGTCGGAACCTTTGTTGAAATTTGCCAGGAAGTCCAAGTTTCCGATCGGGACCAGTGACACCAACATGTGTCTGTATGAGAAAATAACTTACCTGAGATATGCGAGAGCTGCGGAAATGAGCAAATGCAATTGGTTGGGACACCTATGCAAATTTTCTCTGGGTGGGACAGGCAGACCTTACATTTATTCTTAGGTTGTAAGCAACTATAGGTTGTGTTCAACAGGCAAGCATGCCATTTAGATGTCTACGCTAAACACAGAAGTACTTTGTAAGGCTAACTGCATTATAATCATAACGGTATTGATTGCATGTCAGGCAAACTAATGCTGAGTCATCACAGGTTGTATGTATATGCTCTTTCGACACTCGTTTTTACTTTTCTGCAGGACTGTGTCTGTACATTGTACAGCTAAAAAAACTTACCACCCATATCGGATGACTGGGAGCGGGAGAATCACAGCAACCAGCGTTTTGTTCTGGAACATGCTATAACAAGAGCGGCAG
>NC_051178.1:179162737-179203930 GCF_013339695.2 Rhipicephalus sanguineus
AAAGCAAAACATCGCAGGCGCCGCGGAGTAACCGTATCTTGCGCGGTTCAAAAAAATGATACGCGGTGACCTGAACACCCCTTTTCAGGTCGCGTTGTTTATTCGCTAGCCTTTATTCGGTAAGAGTTTCAGGAGGTACAGAATGGCAAGTGAAGGGAACGGCAAATTGCGATGGAAAGTATAGGCGATAAAAAAACTATGGCCTAAAACTATAATCAAGACGAAAATATAAGTGGAGTACTAATATTTTTATATTAATTTAGGAAGTGATTACAGAATTTGAGTTTTCTTCGCCGTTTTGTTGTCGTAGCTTGTCTTTTCTGGTGGGTAGTGTTTGTATAAGTATGTTTGGTGAGAAAAAAAAAAAAAAGGAGTGTAAAAGTAACGTACCTTCGTTAGTACGATCTAGCGTGCAGTGCATGAGTTAATTCACTGAAACACTTCGCCGCCTCGTTAAAACTGAGCACGTCTTCAATATCACCGCAAGTAAGAACAATAGATGAATGAATCTTTCACCGATTTCAGTATTGCGATCACTGGATCCTGCTGTGCGTAAAATTTGGCGCGATACTTCAAGTCGTTTATATCACTGGACACCGTGCACGCAGGACAGTTTATTTTTTTTTTTCGCACGTTAATGAGAAGACGGCTATACGATGTACCATCCCTAAAACAACCCGCCCGCGTTCTCGGAGCTCGGGGACCCGCCATATGCTGCGGGAATGGCCTCTGTCACCGCCGGGAATTGCGAAAGCAGACAAAACGACAACAACAACAAAAAATGGAGGAAGGGTACCGTGTACGGCGAGCCTTTAAATATGCACGAGTCACTCTTCGTGACCGCAGCGGGCGGCAAGATATCGTGCAGCAAGTTTAAAGCCGTAGAGTTCTGCAGTGCAATCTGTCCAATTAGTATATGTAGTGTACCGCTACGGCTTCTATAGTAACGCTTTAAATATACGCGCATAAAAAACGAGCGCCTGTCCGCTTTAAAGCTAAAGACGTATAAGTGCCCATGCGAAAGTATAATGTATCGCGCGCAATTACTCCGCAGCTTTTTTTCAATTTATTTCGAATTGTTACAGCTAGTTTACAGCCTCATTAAAAAGTCGACCTGTACACGAATAATAATAATAATAATAATAATAATAATAATAATAATAATAATAATAATAATAATATAATAATAATGCATGACTCCGAAACCCAGCTTTTAAGGGGTGGAAAGAGGTCTGTGCATCTCTGCTTTTAAACTCCTGTTCATAAACTGGTTAACAACGCACAAGCGAAGAACAAAAGCAGCTTCATCGGATTAAAACAACTTATTGCGCAAATTTCTCAGGGAGAATTAATCCGATCATCCCTCTGTGCATGCTAACCTATCCAAGCACTCCTCTCTACGCGTGCGCGCCGCTGATCTTTTTTTGTTTTTTTTTTTTTTTTTTTCGCGGTGCGGTGCAGGCACAGAGGTCCCGATGGAGTAAAAACGCCTCCTCCACTTCAGAAGTTCGCAGCAGGGGCAACAGTGAGCAGTCAAAACAAACGCGCTCCGCGGTTTTCTCGGCCCCTCCACAAGCCCCGGGCGTCCCCACGAATCAATCGCTTGACTCAAAAGCATTATTACGGGCAATAGTGCATATACAAAAAAATGAGACGGTTATTACAGCAGCGCCTATACGGACCGAGCAAAGTCCGCACTGCGCGTGTCGTTCCGAACTGTCAATTCTGCTCCTTGAGCAGCGCTACGCGGAACCCGAATGCGAAACTGTAAGAGTGGGACTCACCAACATCCATCCGTGCACAACACTCCGCGATAGATCTAGGAAGGGCCGTTAACGGGCTCCGAAAGGGGTTAAAACACCGAGGTCATGGCCGCCACTCGGCGCTTTGCGAAGGCGTTTTCGACGACCCACCATGCTCAACGAAAACATCCGCACAACTGCAAAAACTCCGCGCGGAGCGCCGCATAATGGTGTTTGTGGCAGCTGCCGACAGAGGACACCACCGTATCTGTTTGTGGCGATTGCAGCTACGAACGAGAGAGGCCGCTTCCAGCGACTGCGGTACACTTTTAGTTATCAGCAGTAGATGGCAGGACAAGCGCGCATCGCGTCATGCGCATTGTAATCTCGGAGGTCGATTAAAGTGACGTTGTGCAGTCTCGAAGGTCAGTTAAAGTGGCGTTGTGCAGTGAACATTTTGAGCACAAGAGGACGCTACATAATACGTTACTTCAGGAGTGAAGCGTTTGTCTCAGACAGCCTCAGGTCTCGCTTCACGTTTAATTCGTCCACTAGCATATTGCCGCAGTCGAAGCCTCCTCCTCCAGTGTGAAACACGCGTGTAGCAAGAAAAATGATGGGCCCTGGACAAGTCCCGATCCTCGTTCTGAGTAAGAAAACGCGATCTATTTTTCACATTTAAACTGCTCGACGCTCGAGTCTCGTTTTCGCTACACACTCGTGCTTCCCTTCTAGGCCAGAACACCAAACGAGAGTCTGGTAGGAAAGTTCAGATCGAGAATGTTCGAGCTGCAAAGGTGAGTGATTGACTGCGGCGTGACAGTCGAAATTTGTAGTACGTAGTTTGAATGAAATTGCATCAGTATACCGCGAAATCCCGCTTTCTGGGACGAGTTTTTGCGCGTTACTTCTCAATTGTGTACTAACCGGGCCTGAATGTGCAGTACGTGCGAGTGTTTAGCCCGGTGCCGCGCTCATGTGTCGGCGTCGCTAGGCTTACTTCGATGGGCGACTCCTCCACAAAGAGCGTCGAGCATGTGGCGTGTGAAAGGCTAGCTCGGTCTGAGCATTGTTATGAGAAGAATAAAAATATACATGTGTGTAGTCTAGTGTGCCTGGAGCCCCGGTTTTGGTCTAATGCAATCGCTAAACCTGACAGCCTTGTTATCGCAGCGCGTGGACACGCTGAACACCATAAAAGGAGATATTTCGGCAAGTTGAAGGCGAAGAAGGCGGCTGATTTGAAATATTTCTGAGCCATGGTTCAGTTACGCAGAATTTTTTAAGCGTTTTTCCCCGCTCGTCAATGGCTGCCATGCTTGATGAGTGGGTGCGCACAATAGAAATGCTGGAAATCGCAAAAAAAAAAAAAAAGGCGTAGCGTGGAAAGCAAGGCACTAACAGTGAAGTTGGGTACACTGCTGAACTGTTTGCGAAAGTTCCTTAGTCAACGAGCCACTAGATATTTTGCTGCGCTGATTGTGGACCTGCTCGTGGCCGAGCGGGCTAACGCGCTGACCTGGCAATCGGCAGGTCGGTGGTTCGAATCCCGGTGCGGTAGGCTCGCTTGACAATGTTGTGGCGTTTTCTTCTGAGCTCTTATGGGTGCCCAGTGGTAATGGTGATGAAACCTCATGTGAACTCATTCGCGGTTTCCAACTCGAGGGTCGCGTGCAAACGACCCAGTGACGGCCTGAGGTGTCTGAATTACCACTGAGCAGCAAAAAGCTCATTTTTGTTCAAAGGACAAGCAATCTTCTTTTCTAATAGTCAGGGAATATAATACTTGTAAGACTATGTAATCAGCAGTGCACAATACATTTCATTTTTTTTTTCTAGGCTGTTGCTGATGTTATACGCACTTGCTTGGGACCACGGGCAATGTTAAAAGTAAGTGTTTTTATTTTATCGTGAACATTTATTCTTGTTGTTTAGCAAAGCACATTAACATTGGTTATATGACATCATGACTGCATTTGGTAGGTCGTCAAAGGTACATTGCTGCGTAGCTGCATTGCTTTGTAGGTGCCGAGTGTTCATATTACACACACACAAACCCATTATTTTTTTTGTTACAAAGCAACACATTGCTACAGATTATGCGAATGACCATTGAGATTGGTTTAAAATCCGAAGGACCGGTAAGAGAACTTATCATTACGTGGGTGCAACCATGGGCGTCGGCAGGGTTTCGTCCTGGGGAGTGCAAACCCGTGTTACATCACAATGGGGCTTGAGTAGGGTGCATGTGTTAGTGTGACTTGGTGGGGGGCAAGTGCCCCTTATGCACCCCCCTGCCAATGCCCATGGGGGCAACCATGTTGTAAGTGCACAAGGTCTTCCAATTTTTGCTATTGTCTTGTGCACCTTCTTCAGTCTAAGTAAGGTCTTACGGGATTCAAAAAAAAAAAAAAAAAAGTTGCAGTGCAGGGAAACAGGCTATGTGATTTTTTTTTCTTTTTCGTGTCTTTGTTTAGCGACATAGCTGCCTCCTATGCAACCAGGCATTGTGTGTAAAAAATCACAGTGAGCCTGCTCATTTGATATTGGGAGGCCAGCTGTAAACAGAGTCTTTGCTTGAATGTGAGACTTCGAATAAAGAATTAAAATTCATTCAATTTAATTTTCTAGATAAGTCTGTCTCTCTCCTCTATTTAGCAAAAGCCCTACAGTGCCATATAGGCATTATGTTATTGTGTTTTGAGGGAAAGTGGTGCGAATATTGAAAAATATATATTGAAAAAATGAAACATTAGTTTTGCCTCAAATGTGTACGATGCTATGAAGTCAGTAGAGTCGAACCTATTGAACTTGGGTAAATCGAATTATCCTTTATATCGAACTGTTTTCGAACACTACAATGCTTTACCGTCAATACATAGAAAAATCTATGGCTCCATTGAACAACAATAACCGGAACACTTTTATATACATCAAACATGAGGCAGAGCATAACGCCCCATGTTGGCTTTCCCTTACTGATGGGGATTTTCTCGCAAGCGTTTTAGGACGAGGCCACAAGGAACAAGTAAAAACTACTGCTTGCCATCACGTGCTTTATCTCATAATTCGTCATCATCGTGCATGGTCACCATTTGCTTCTCTGCAATTCTATGCTCCCTTTGTTAAAAGGGACGCTGCAGGCCAATATCAAGTCAACATGGATTATTGAAATAGTGTTCCATAAACCTCTTCGTGCTTGTCTCGTGCCAAGAAAATGCTTAGTTTGAAAGAAAATCCCGTTTTAGTGGTCTGCATATCGTCAGCGCAATTCAAACTGCCCACCTCCATGAACAGCCTCCTGGCGTAGCCATGCCCGCCCCTTTACACGCTTTACTGCTCGACAGCCAGCACTGCGGCACATCGGAGCAAGGGGCTTTAGCAGGGCACAGCCCAGCGAAAACGAAACGAGGATATTGTCAACAGCTTCTTTTTTTGCACGAATCAGACTGAACTGCAATTTTATTTCGTCTTATAATGCACTGAAAGGTTCTTCTCTGTCATGGGTAGTTTGAGTACTTGTGATTAATTGTACAGAGGCGCTCCTACATCGTGGGGCTTGCACTCTGGAATGTCTCACTGGTAGCGCAAATCTTGTCCTACATTTAGCTTAATTTCTTGTTTACTAAAGCAATGCTTCTTATAATATTGACATTTCAGACGTTCTCAAGCATCAAGCTTTCCACTCTGACATGAATTGTTATTTGCCATTAGTGTCCCTTTAACGTGATGGCTACCTTGAAACGAAAGAACCTGCTGTTCTCCGTAAAGTTGAAGATGTCGAATGTAGAGAAGTGTGACATCACTGCTGGGTCCACTATCCCAAGAAGCACGCTAAGTACAATATTGAAGAACAAGGCCGACATTAAGAGCCTTCTGGCAGCCGATGAGTACGCACAACTACGATTGAAGACGTTGAGGCACTGTTTAGATTGAAACCGTATTTTGTTGCGTATAACCCGCCCCTGCATATAACTCACACCGCCAACTGCAAATAGCAAAAAGTAAAAAATAATGCTTATCGCCATGAAGCCGCCTTCCTTGCATTATTGTGAAGCAGTGCTGCAAAGCCAACTTGTGCACCAAAATTCGCATAGAACATACGATAAATTCTTTAAAAGTTTGATATCAAATTATACAATATATCAAACTGAGCCCCCCCCCCCACCCCCCGCCCTTTTCTTTCTGCAAGTTTGATACATGTGGTTTTGACTATACATGTTCATTACTAACAGTAACAAATTTAAAAAAAAACCAAAGAAAACAAGCGCAATACATTGCGATAGCTATGGACCTAGTAAATACACCTACGTATGCCAGTAAAAGTTATGATATATGAACCGAAATGATTCACATGTCGTAAATTCAAAACGAAGCGTGTGTACGGACCGTCAACCTATCTTTACGAGGCACAATGGTGGTTCCTTGCCGTTCGCATCTGTCAAAATGCTGACATCCTATGTAGCTGATGCCTAGTGCCACAGCCGCTCACTTCACGGTTCATTTTCTTGAAGCACGGTTGAGAGCGCTGCAATACAGTAGCGCATGAGTGCAGTCATGTGGTTTTACTTTAAATTCCACTGGCTTTATTTAAACACTGAAAAAGATCACTGCGCAGCATGTATGTCGGAACCAAAAATTGGACTGGTTGTTTTGTATGCCCTCTACAACATACAAAATGCACTTGGCCCTTAAAGGGACCCGCAACACTTTTTCGCATGGTCAGAAAACGCAATTGGTAGTCGAGGCTCCTGAGAACACGCGAGCCAAACATTATAGCCCAGCACGCGGCCTGGAATTTACAATTAATTTTCAAAGTAAGCTAGAAATCACTCCCTCTTCTCTCTACAAATGATGCTATATACCCAAATCACTGCGCCATATCCAAGTCCACAGCCATTGGCTGATTTCAGCATCATGACCGCCATGGTTACCGTGGCCGCGCAAGATGCCACCACGTGCCCGCGATCACACTGTAAGCCGTGCGTTCAAAGAAAACACGAAAAACTGCTCAAAGTCATGACGTGCGCTGGCAGAGGGACACATCTTCCTGCTCCCTTATCATCCCCCTCCCTGCATAGCTTTCAATGCGCTCGCTGGTACGAAAGGATAGCAAAGGCACTTAAAACGTGCGGCAGATCCCTGTAACTCCGCTCATACTTGGCGGGTTCTAAACGTTTTTGCAGCAGTCGATTCATGAGGTAATAAGCTTTTCTAATGAAGCCATTCAATGATTACTTAAAAAAGTGTTGCAGGGCCCCTTTAAGTAAATATTAAAAAATTTTGTATAATTGGCGTTAGTCAACTCATTAAGCACAATCTAATATATACCCTAACGAGCACCACAAGACAGTTTTTTTTAATTCTTGGTTCTAGTTACGTGAAACACCCAGTTTAGATGCACACATGTATGCATGTCCAGGCTGCGTTAAATCCCTCATTTACAAACAAGTAGATAAATCCTGTAACCACAATGAACTTCAGAAGCGCCGACATTACATACTGCAAGTTTTGTCTACTAGCGTGTTCTCTGCTCTTGCTCCTTTCCTGGTCATTCGGTTTCATTAGAACATGTCTGTTAAAGACCCATTTAGCTGGTAAATTTCTCCTAGCCTTATGGGTATTCGTAGTGCTTTCGGAAATGCATCACGGTGACATTCTGCTTCAACTGTAACACATGGCTCAAACGTGACTCAGAAATTTTCCGAGTGGAATGGCCTCACTGGAATTCCGTCAACAAATTGTCATTGTGGTTTTAGGAAAATGATTGATAGCGTACGATAATGAACTGGGTTCTGTGACATTTACAAGTAAGGTGTTTGCACTTGAGCACTCATTTCAGATCATGCAAGGAAATGTCAGTCTCCGAGGGAACCTCTGCGTTTTGTACAGTCGCTTCAAAAGTTTCCCGCGTGTTTACAGCAAATAAAAAGAGGCCGCGAGTGAAGTTACTTGTGGAAATAGTATATCTGCAAATTGATTGGCTGGTTCCACAATCTGCTTCAGTTTCGGCTTGCAGCCAGCCTACTTGCCTTTTTTTTTTTTTTACCGCTCTAGCATGCTCTGTGGCAACCACTGTAAAATTGCGGCGAGGGGGGGGGGGTGAATACATTTTTGCAGTTTGTTTTATTACAAGTTTACCTGTCTAGCTGTGAAACTGTTTTTAAGGTTTCTTTTTCGTTTGCATGCAAGGAATATGTATCTGCTACCTGCTTTAAATTGCTAGCAGACTCCTCCATCATAGAGTACACAAGCTTTCATTTAGTTTGACAACAGAGCCAATATTTCGCAATTTTTTTATGTATAGTATTACCTTCCTCTGTCAGGCTCGCTTACTGCTACTACTCCTGGGAGGACCAATCGCTCTGCGTGACAGGTAATAGGAAGTGAATATAAATGAAGGGCTAGAATCCTCTCTGAAACATCGTGCCAGATGTCTGTACGAAGTATAATGGCTTGCAATAGAGGCTGCGTGTAGCATAAAATAATGAGAACTTGCCTTTGCGAGTAACCATACATACACAAGTGTGCATTGACTTGTGCCATCCATTTGTTAGGGGCGTGCCTGGGCTCTCTCACTGTCTGCATGACCCAGTGCTGGAAAGCCCATTCCACTAGCCTCAATGGGCCCTGCCTCATTTGTGAGCAGTGGCTAGGTCGTGCGTCACCTCTAGCCCTTGCTTGCTTTCTCTCCTTTGTGCAGTCGTAACACTCAACGTTAACACTCGGACCGCAGTCCGAAACGACCACCTAAAAATAGTGTTCACGACATAGACCCTCCCATTGCCTTTCTTTTAAAAAAAAAAAAAAGAAAGAAAGCTCGTTTTCACAGTTTTAGCCGGTGTCTGGGGTCCTTTCGTCACAGTTTTTTGGGACGTCATGCATTGCTTACTGCCGCTCCTCTGGCTTTTATTTATATTTCTGTCCCCCTCGCTATGCCTTTCTTCGGTATTTTGAAATGTTGGAATTGCTTGGGTGCACGATTGACGGTTATTCTATTGAGGTTTGTGATACACCAAATAACCTTCTATATCGTCGTTGTGTCGAAAGTTCGTCATAAATCTGCCGCCTTGAGGTGTGTTTGCTGTAGTCAGTCTCCTCGAGACAAGCTACAAACTGAGGAATGTGGAGTTCCTGAAGTATATGCAAAAGCTTCAGATTACCAGGAAGATACCAACTATAGTCTATGCCCGCTCGCCCCCGCTTATCAAATGCGCTGCGCGCTTCACTGCCGACGCACTAGGAAGTATAGCACGCAAGTGGCGATCCTCCCGCGCTGTGCGCGCACCGGGGGTTCGCGTTCCGCCTTTGCGCGATGCAAATCCCGCACAACTCTGTGCAGCAGCAGCTTTCGATGTCTCCAAGGCCGCGCCGCTTTTTCCGCGTCGTCGTCTCGGGAAGCGGTGTGATTGTGTATCCGGACAGCGCAGCTGGCCGATTCTTTTCATTTATTCGCGGCTGGAATCGGGCGACCGGTCAAAGCCGTGGTGTTCGCAGTCGTGCAGTACGTGGGCTGCCGCGCGAGTCTGGCGCGTGGAGCAGTGGAGCGCCGCCTTTTTTTCTTTTTTTTTTCTTCGATGCCGTCGGCGTGATAGCGCGCGTGCATCCGTAAGAAAACGGAATGCAGCCGAGGCTGAAACAGGTGACAGTTGAAATGACCATTGTCTTCGTTTGCGTGTCGGCCGTCGCGGTTATGTTTCGCGCTTCAGAAAATCGAGGCGCTTTGCCGCTGTTTGTGCGTTGTACTGAGTCGCGAAAACAAAAGCACCAGTGCTGCGCTTCCGCGATGTACTCTCGGTTGTTTTGAGGGCATTGAAAATGCTTTTCTCTTTTTTCTCTGTGAGGCGCCTTGTAGGAAAAACGGAGCACTAAAACAGACGCGGCACATCAATATTTGCGTGGAGAGAGTCGTCATGTATTGAGAGCCGGCGTACTGGTCTTCGATCGGTTGCTGGTCGTGCAGCGTGCCTGTTGAGCCGAATCTCCGTAGAATACGAGAAGTCCGCGTGGTAGTGGCATGTCGTGCGGTTTTGTTTACCTCGCCAGGACCGCTCATGGTTCGATTTGACGTCGTGCACGAACGAGCCCGGGCGGCTGACGCTCTCTCCTCGTCTACGTTTCGTGCGACTGAGAAACCTCGGCGGGACGGCGCGCTATCGCGATGAAGGGGTGCGACGACGGGCCGGGCTTGCTCGCTAAATCGGGAAAGCCTCGTCAGGCGGGCGTCCACGTTTTCGTCACCGTCGCCTGTGTGCCGTCGAACCCGCTGCTGTTTGTAGCAGCAAGCAGCACCTCGTCTACGCGCAAGCAGGCCAACGATTGGCCGTTTTGCGGACAAAAAGAAAAAACGCTTTGCGCCGGTTTTCTCCGAATGCATCGAACTTCGGCCGTCCGTTACAACGTTGCACCGCGCGTCACGTGGTTTCCAAAAACTAAACTGGCTGTTTACTACGGTTGCGTTGCATGACGGGAGCTGCAGAAAGCAGCACCTGGCCCGCACTGGAAACGTGCGAGCCACAGCGCTCAGTTTCTTTTTCTTTCTCTCCCGTCGTGCTGGCCAGAAAGCAAGTTCCATGCTCTACTCACTGCTCTCTCGTCGTACGCTCCGTCGGCGTTCCCGTCGGCGGCAACAGATCATCGCGGCGTCCGCTACGTTGATGACGTTGTCATGGCTACCGATGGCTTGCTCAACAAGTTCACTCGCAACAGGCGGCTGCTACTGTTTTCTAAATGCGCGCGCGCGGGTGTCTCGCACGCGCCGCTCACTTTGGAGAACGCCTGCGCGCGTTTGGACGCGAGGCGTGTGTCTAGTGCACCTGTATCACTTTGCGTCAGGCTCGGCGGCGGGCCACATTGCGACGCGGACGATAGAGGCGCGCTGGTCGCTTCTGTGGAGATAGCGGCCCTCACCATGGATGCCTGTTCGTGCACAAAGGCATTTCGTATACTTCGCGTCAGACTGGCCCATGTTTTAATATCCGAAGTCATCATTACGCACATTTAGCCACAAGAAGTAATTATGGCAATGCCGGTTACCTGTGACCGGTCTGACAAACACATTTTAAATTGCAAATGAATTTCTAGCATTCACTTAAGTTTTCAGGAGAAATGGCTATAGTATTTTCAAGACCCCGAACTGCGAGCAATAGCTTGAGGCACCATGGAAAGGTTACGTGTGGTTTCCAATTGCTCCTCCAGAAAATGGAGAGAAGTGTACTTTTATGCATGAGTATTTTCTTGAGACATTGATAGCAATATGTAGGCACTTTGGGTAAAACCAGAGTTGTACGTAACATATTACGAGTAATCGATTAATTGTAATCAATTACATTTTCCTGTAATTTTGTAATATGATCGATTAGTTTTTTGGAACTGTAGCGTTCTGGGTTATTCAATTACATGTTGGAGTTGATTACCTGTAATAAATTACTTTTCTTTTCAAAATCAGTCTTCTACAGCAGTTCTCATCACGACAAATACGCGACCGCTCTGTAGGACCGTCTGACAGGACAGGGGGTCCCTACATAACTTTTTTTTTTTTTTCATCTTTTCCTTGGCCTTACCTGCAAAGCCTTACCTAAGCGCCAGCAACCGCAAAACACGATGTTTCATAGAGCACATGGACACTAGCATCGAAGCACTGCGCAGCTATGAGCTGGTGCACTAGGTGTTCCTACGTTATAATACCTCCACTCCCTCCAGCGCATGCATTGAGAGTGTTCAGTGTAGGCGCTGAGCTCTCAACGAGGAAGCATGGAAGAATCAACGACGACAACTTCAGAAAAATTCACCGACGATTACGACACTGCCTATTGCGATAAGTTGAGGCAAATGCTTCGGCGGCGCGCACCTCAGGATTCTGGCGTCGGCGTTGTTGAGCCTCTGCTCGGGCAGCTCGTTTAGCAGCAGCAGCAGATGCACTTCTGCCGGTAGCGTCACTCATTGTTCAGAAAGAACTGGCTGAGACTATTTTGTGTATAGGTACACGGCTTACATTAAGAAGAGAACGGCATGAGTCGCGTGACTGGCGTGGACAATTTCGTGCAACACAGTTCGCATCAACCGCCGCAGACTGAGCGTTGGGCGACTGCCTCGCTAACTGGGAGACCGCGGAAGGCAGCACATGAGTGCATTTCACAACAGCCACCGCCGACAGGCCTCCGTTCATGCAGCGCTTTATTTCCATATGTGGTATCGGTGGACACCACTGTCGTTCCCTCCTTGCGCTCTCTTCGCTATCACCGCCTGTTGTCCTCTGCTGTGCTTCGCGTTCGCTCTCTTTCGTCCTCGTTCACTCTGCCGGTTACAACACCACTCAATGCAGGAACGGGTGTCTAAGAGCTGTGCTTTAAAACAATTCCTGTTGAAAGTTAACATTGTGCAGTTAACAATGTGCAACACTACATCACAGAAGCCACAGTAAGCCTCCCAGCCTTCTATCTACCCTACAAGCCACAGTAGTTCGTTGTAGTTTGAGTAAACTTGTGCTATTGTGTTTCGGCAATAAAATTTTAAAGAGAGGTATCGCAGAAGTAGTGAATTACATTTCTGTAATTGCTCAGTTATTTTTCTAGCGCTGTAACTGACCACTTTAATATATTACATTTTAAAGGAAGTAATTGTAAATTGTAATCGGTTACTTATTTTCTGTAGCGTGTACAAGTTGGATAAAACATGCTACAAAATGTTGCAGGTACAGTAGACCCGGTATGTATAACTTGGCCTTGATGCCGGCACTTGAAATGTGTCAGCTCTGTGAAGCAGTAATGATTAAGGCATCCTGATAGGCAACAAATTGTGATTTTGTTGGTGTGATAGGCTGTGAGCGTCTACATTGACCAACCTCTTCGCTGTGCATTAACCAGAAACTTCTTAATTAAAATTGTATTTTTCTGTCATCGCTAACTGCTGTCATTATAGCAGTGACACTCTACATTGGTGTAAAATTGTAATAGGCCGCAACTGATGATGTTTATCTTTTGGTTTATACATTGCTCATAAAGACGAGGGCAGAGAAGTGTTCTAAACATTACTTATGACATTGTCTACAGCCGTGCATCTTACAAACCAGCAGTGTCTTTTGTTGATGTTTGTTGCTGAGTGTCAATAACATGGTCCCTTTTTTCCATTCTCTCCCCAGATGCTTATGAATCCCATTGGAGGCATCATCATGACAAACGATGGAAATGCAATTCTGAGAGAAGTGCGTGCCCCACGTTGTTTCTCTTCCCTTATTTCTTTAATCATGTTTGGTGCTATAGTATCCGCTATCAGCGCATTCAAGGAGTTTGCAGATGTAATGAGCAATAACTCTTCTGCAGATCACAGTTCAGCATCCAGCCGCCAAGTCCATGATTGAGATCAGCCGGACTCAGGATGAGGAAGTTGGAGATGGCACCACATCTGTCATAATACTTGGTGAGGCAAAGAATTGTTGAACTAGAGGAAACTGCAACGTGTGTGTGTTTGTGTGGGTTTCTTCATCAACACTTAAACTTGCGTGGAAAATACATAGTGTAATACAACCACTACTGCATAAATAACAGCATGTCCTATATGTGTGTCATTAAGCCTAGCCTCCCAGTGCTCTCACAGTCACGTTATGTGATTACATTCACATTGTTCAATATGTTGATTCACAGCTGGTGAACTTCTTAGTGCTGCGCTGCCATTCTTGGAACAGAACATGCACCCAACGGTCATCATCAGTGCGTATCGCCAGGCTCTTGAAGACATCATCACCATTCTGAAAGATAAAGTCAGGTTAGTAGCAACTTGAGATGCCCTGCATATTTTCACGGCAACATGAACAGGAATTTACACTTCTCTCCTCTTCACCTTTCAGTACCCCAGTTGATGTCAACAATCCGGAACAGATGACCGAGATAATCAAGAGCTGCATTGGAACAAAGTTCATCAACAAATGGTACGTTTTTACACCATGGTATTAAAGCCAAGCTCATCTCATTGCTGAGCACATTCCAAAGAGAGTGGGATACATGAACAGTTGTGTGCAATAATTCAAATGAGTGTGGGAAGAAACCCTAGCTGATTATGATTAACCAGGAATTCCAAGCATGTGTTGTTCATAGCCAACTGTAGATTTGTAGATTTGAGATGTGAAATGTAACTAACCATCATTGTTACTGGTCTAATTTTATTTCTCCCTGCAATAATGGATTGAGGTAAGAGCGTCCAGGCCTACACTGTCTCTATATTGACTTGAAATGCAACAAAAGTTTCGAGATTGTTTGCTAAGGCACCTCCTCATGCTCTGCATGCACCTCATCTCATGGTACAAGATAGAGTTTAGCTCTCTGCTGAGGCATCAGCTGTTTTGCAGGCACATAGGTTTTACCAGATTTTCTCGCATGTAACCCTCACAAAAAAACTTAAAATTTGGAGCTAAAGTCAAGACAAAAAACACAAATTCCGATCTACCAAGGTGGCTTCATGGCAGTGCTTCACAGCTATGCAAGGAAGCTAGCTTCACAGCAATACTCGATCATTTTTAGAAAATTTTTCACAAATTGTTGAGGGTGCGAGTTGTACGTGAGAAAATAAATCCTACATAAATGTTTGTATATTTTCTAATGTAAATGATAGGTTATTGTATATGCCCTTCCCAAACATGAATAAATAGTCCATCACAAATGTTTTCAATTGCCAACAAATTAGTGCTTTTGCCAACGAACAGCTCGCTGGTTTAACACACGTTAATTCGGAAAATCGGATCATTCAGACGTGCCCTCTGGTCCCGGCCAGCATATGCATTGTTTAATGGCATCAAACTCTCGTTAATTCGGTCGTATTGGGCCGCAACCCAGTTAATTCGGCTGGTCCTCTGAGCACACCGAGCGTGAAGTGCCGCAAATGTGCAACGCAAAGGAACGAAAACTGCGTTCGTGGACAGCCGTGTGCTTTCTGAAAGGCGTGGTTGCCATCTACAATCGCTTTGTTGTTACGTAATAAGTCATGGGCTCGGAGCACATTTCGGCTTAAAACACGGGAGTCTTGAGCTATGGTCCCGATGCGAAGTCGCGAATAACAAAAATTGCGTCTTACACTGCTGTTTTGCAAAATAAGTGCTGGATCTACGTATTCGTCAAGAAAATGAAAGGCAGCCGCATTTTCGGTGCAAGTTAAAACGTTTGAGGCCTGTGTACTTAGATTTAGGTGCACGTTAAAGAGCACCAGATGGTCGAAATTTCTGAAGCCCTCCACTATGACGTCTCTCATAATCAAATCGTGGTGTTGGGAAGTTCAACCCCAACAATTATTACAGTAAACCCTCGTTAACTCGAACTCGCTTATCTCGAAATCTCGGTTAAGTCGAAACTTTTTTTCGCCGTGCATTAACCTCCCATAGGTGCTATGTATTTGCCCCCTCTTATCTCGAAACGTTTTCCGGAGGGAACAGCGGATATCTCGAAATCTTGACCGGGAGGGCCGAAGGCAAAGTCCACTCCCAACAGGAAACGAGGGCTCCATGCGAACGCTTAGCTCTTACTATACGTGCCGAACGCGGTCGTGAAGGCCGAATTTGAAATTCCCGCGGACGCAGCCGTTTCCTATCAGCCTTGTCAAGCAACCGTGGGAGTGATCACATGTGCGCACCTGCGCGCGACTTATGCGCCGTGGGCGGCGTGTGCAAGCGTGGGCCAGTCAGTACGCAACCTAACCCTTGCATGTGCGAGCTGGTATTCTTTGTTTTCCCCGCGATCTGCGCACGACGCATCTTGAGTTCAGTTTTGCTGAGTAGTGAGTGGTGTGTGCAACGGACGCTTCCGAATATCGACCACGATGTCCCGCCCAAAGCAGTGCAAATCTCTGACGTTGGAGAGAAAAGTCGAGCTAATCAAGGAAGTAGAAAAGGCAGGTCGAAGCAAGTCGTGCATCGCCAAGGAATTCGGCAGGAAGAGCCTGCTGCACCGAATTCTGCTGTCATACGACAATGGGAAAAAAGTATGAAATCGATCTGCTGGGTGCAATCAATCTGATGGCCGAAGCCTGGCGCCAACTACGCCCGCTGGCGATTGCTAACTGCTTCGCACATGCAGGGTTTTCTCGCGCCCCCGAATCGATCGAAGAAGACATTGGCGCAGAATTCAGCGGCTGTGATGAGCTGTGCAATGAAGTGCGCAAGGCAACTGGCTGCGTGAACGATACTGAAGACGGCGAGATGGCCTTTGAGGAGTATGCGCTCTACGAGGCGGACGTCCCCGTTACCGGAATGCTGTCGGACGCCGATATCGTTGAGATGGCCGTGAACGACGCAGAAGACCATGCAGACGAGGAAGAGCCCCGAGAAGTGCCTACGACGACAGAAACACGTAACGTGCTGCGCTTGCTCCGCAACAAGGTCGAATGCAGCGGTGGCGACCAACGGCTCATGCGATGTGTTGAGCAACTGGAGAACGCCTTTCTGGGACCGAACGCGAACGCGAAACAGGCGAGCATCACGCAGTTTTTTGGTCCTCGGTAATAAATTTTTTTTTTCGCTCTGAATTCTTGTGCTTTACTACGGTTGCCGTCTCGTGCAGTGGAGCTTTTCCTGGCAGCACTGGCTTTTCTTTTACAGTGACCTGGGCAAACATTTTCGGCGTTTTGCTTAACTCGAAATACCGCTTATCTCGAAATTTTCCCTGGATTTTACGGCTTCGAGTTAACGAGGGATTACTTAGGTGCGAAGCAGCTTATGGCGGGGGCTTTGTCCGTCCCTCCCTCGTTCCTTCCCGCGGCGTCCGCCCCCCCACTGCGCATGCGCGTCTCCTCCCCTCTCTCTCCTCTCCTATGCTCTCTCTCCTCTAGGAATCCTCTACTCTATGGAGCGGCACGCACGACAGGTGGTGCAACGGCTGCATACTCCACTGGGGGCGCCACGGTAGTTCCGCAGTATAAAATGACCGAGCGCGCGCGCACTTCATTCTCTCCTGCGCAACGCCACGATGAGTGCCAGCGTAATGCCACTGCCAGTGTCAGAGTTAGCGTCAGCGCCAGTGTCAGCGTCAGCGCTGACACTGGCTCCCCGCTGCTTCGCATCCACACATGGTTCCCTTTAGTGGGAGATGGTGTAATTTTTATTATAATTATTATAAATGAGAACTGCATTGCACCACTTGAAAACCATGATGTGATCAACTGTACTGCTTTTGCTAGTGCACACCAGACATTCCAAAATCCACATTGGCACATAAGAAATGTGCCATGAACACATTTGCTGAGCGAATTTTTCTTTGTTGTGTTCAGTGGGTTTAACTCGTGGCACTCAGCTAGGTTGTTCGGACAGTGGTTCTCTGAGATGCACAAAATTCTCAGTGTGTCCCCAGTGTGTGAGATGTACGTAAACGCTTCACTTGCACCCACGGCAATTGATATCTGCATAATTCTTTCATGGAGGATTTCCTTTATCAGCACTACAAAGCTTAGAAGTGTTAGTGAATCACATTGAATATGCTCTGATTACCTGTAGATGTTCATTTTGACTAGAACACAGACACGGATTGAAATTTCATGTACTGATACAACCTGATACACTTCTGATTGACTTGCCCATCCTGTAGCTTTCACTGCTGCGCAAGTTGATTTTTAGACAAGAGTTTAGATCAGTTTCAACAAAGATCTTGCAAAGGTCCAGCCAGGCTGCGCCTGCAGGTACTGTCGTTTGCGTGCTGTATGCTTGGGCACACGCTCGTGTTGTTTTGTTCACAACACGTGCACCGATGTGTTTCCTTTTCCAGCCTCTGATTGCTGTGGAGCATAGCCACGCATTCAGCTTTCCTACTTTGTCTCCGAATGAGAGCGCTCCCTGCTTCGTTGCAATTGAAGTTGTAGCATAGTAGGTGCCACTTGTATATAGCAGGAGTTTATCACAACCAAAGAAAGTAGTGCAGTTTTCAGCCACTCTGGTACAAAGAATTCGACAGTCTTAATGTGACTTTCGAGAGACAAATCTGTTACGATTTATACACAAGCTGTTAACCTGCAAATGGTTTTCCAAGTACAGCTTCTCATCTCAGTGTTGTGTGTTCTCCTCCAGAAAGTAGCTGCAATAGGTGAGCATGTTGCCTCGTAGGAGTACCTAAACTATTATCAAACGTTTCAGTAATTGGCTACAGCGATTTAAATTTCACAATTCATGGCAATGCAGAGTCACCCAATTGGGACACTTGCTCTGGTTCAGTCATTTTCACAGAGTGATTAGTCGGCATGAAAATGGTTGTTTGTGCGCTCGTGTGTGCATTTTCACCTTGCGGTTTTCATAATGGTGTATTTGTTATAATCTGAGGTGTGCTGATTTTTTGTTTAGGAGTGACCTGGCCTGCAAGATTGCCATCGATGCTGTGAAGACAGTCTGCATAGAAGATGGTGGCCACAAGGAAATCGACATCAAGCGCTATGCCAAGGTGGAAAAGGTCAGTGCGTGAAGGCTTATTTGCTCTTCTAACCCATTCTATGTGTTTCTGAAAATGCCATGTTATTTTGTAAACTTACTACTTCTAGGTTCCGGGAGGTGCCATTGAGGATTCATGTGTTCTGCGGGGAGTGATGCTGAACAAGGATGTCACGCACCCCAGAATGAAAAGGTTAGTCATGTATAAACAGGCAAGGCTAAGCTTGAGCCTAATGTTCCAACACCTATAGTACCTATTAGCACAGGTCGGCGAACTCACTCATGAGTCGACTCACTCAGACTCACTCAGAATCATATCGAGACGTGAGTCTGAGTCTGAGTGAGTCCGGGTGAGTAAAGTTTTTGTGAGTCTGAGTCCGAGTGAGTTCGGTTGGGAAAAATTTTGGTGAGTCTGAGTCCGGGTGAGTCCAATTGAGGAAAAGTTTGGTGAGTGTGAGTCCGAGTGAGCCCTAAGGGCAAAATATATTGCATGAGTGAGTCTGAGTGAGCTCCACATTTTTTGCCGACCTATGGTCTTATCTACTCAAGTTCAGCATCACTATCAGCCTTATGTCGGCTCACGTTTATACTCACGTATACTCCCACATAATTCAACGCGCTACCGTTCATACGTCAGCTCAATATTTATTGATCAGACGCATGAGTTGAGGAGGGAGAAGGGGAGGAGGTGCCTTGACCTAACCCCGCAAACTTCTTCACGGCAAGTTACTGATCAAAATATCACGTGTGAGTCATCTCTTTCAACAAAAAGATCCTTATTGAACTGCAAACTCAGATAACTCGTCTTTGAAGGTACGAGATCAAAATGCGCTAAGTAGCGCACCGATTATGCGAGATATTGGCGTTAAAGAGCATTGACATTATAGTTGAAAAAGGCTAATTATAGGCTAGCGGACTCATGAGTCGACTCACTCAGACTCACTCAGACTCAGATCGAGCCGTGAGTTTGAGTCTGAGTGAGTCCGGGTGAAATATATTTTGGTGAGTCTGAGTCCGAGTGAGTCCGGTTGAGAAAAATTGTAGTGAGTCTGTGTCCGAGTGAGTCCGGATGAGGAAAAGTTTGGCGAGTTTGAGTCCGAGTGAGCCCTAAGGGTAAGATATGTTTCGTGAGTGAGTCTGAGTGAGCTCCACATTTTTTGCCGACCTATGCCTATTAGGCAACTGACAAGTATGCAATGTCATCATGTACCACACAAGGCTGCATTTCATAAAATAAAATCGCCTTGTGGGTACATTAGGCAATATTTACAGTGAGACAACACATTTATTTCTTTGTTGGTATCGGCAGCGCTCGTCAGGAGATGCATCTTTGCACTTGCCGTTTAGTGCTTAGTTAAGCAGTGTTCCAACCTGTACCATATATTTCACAAGGGTTCACTGCACAAGCACCAAGATGCCTGATAAGTCTACTGGCAGGCCTTCACAGCCATTTAGGACACAGCTGTGTCAATTTGACCACTTGAGTGACATAAAAAAGCATGCATTTCTTTTTTAGACATTTACTGTACACATGACCGAATAATTTTCACTATAACCAGCTTGGTGGTGTATTTCTTTGTGGCTTATGTCACTGTACTGCACAGCATCTTCAACATAAATTGTGGACCAATTTTGATTATGTGTGCCATACGAATGCTCTTCCTTTGAACCTTTTCGCAATTTATTCTTCTACTTTAGGAAATACACATAGGCATATTCATTTATTTATGTACTTATAATACCCTCCGGGCCAAATGGCATTGAAAAGGGAAGCAGTTGCAATAAATAAAATATACAAAACAAACTAGCTCAGTGAATTCAAGTAACACAGTGGTTCTCCTGGTTATAAAGTCTAAATATATATTTACATAAAGTACAATTCTGTTGCTGTTTGGCTTTAACAAACATATGAAATATTACAGGAGGATCGAAAAGCCCCGAATTGTGCTTCTGGATTGCAACCTCGAGTACAAGAAGGGAGAGAGCCAGGTAAGGTTTTGTTCTTTTATTGCAAAGTACCTGTTTCTTCAGCTGTTTGTGTCATTTGAAACTCCCTTTCTGTCCGCATTTTTGTAACAGAGTTTAACAACACCAGTATTGACGAAGAAGCCCACTGTTATAAATATTTGTCGCTATGTTGCTATGTTACTCGTATTAACAATACTGGGCATGTGCTTTATAATTACAACATTTGTTGAGTGCTATTTCAGTGATTGACGGTCATCATCACCCTTCATCCAGATGATTCGATTAGCTTCCTCTATTTTGTTTCCAAACGAGCACATTTTCAAGCAGTATGTTCAAAATGGCCCTCACTGAGTGTTCAACTTGACGATGCATTTTGTTGCAGACGAACATCGAGATCTCACGGGAGGAGGACTTCACCAAGATCTTGGAGATTGAGGAACAGTA
This sequence comes from Rhipicephalus sanguineus, assembly GCF_013339695.2. NCBI lineage: Eukaryota > Metazoa > Arthropoda > Arachnida > Ixodida > Ixodidae > Rhipicephalus > Rhipicephalus sanguineus. The sequence continues at coordinate 179,183,285 of NC_051178.1, forward strand.
CATCCAGCAGATTTGCTCAGACATTATCAAGCTGAAGCCTGATGTGGTGATTACAGAAAAGGGCGTTTCTGGTGAGTAACTATATTGCCATGAAAATGAGTTGAATGGCTATTACACTTGACCTTGTTCACTTTGTCGTACAGTGCACGTAACTTCAACAGCCTCTCTCTCTCTCTTTTTTCACATGCATGATTAGTGGGCAGGGAAGGCTTGTTTTTTCACATAAATTTTACTCATCTGGGCAAGTTGAACCAAGTTCTTCATGCAGTAAGCCATAATTGGTGCTAGAGGGACACTTGTGTATGTTACGTCCTCTTGTTGGCAATTACAGCAAATATGGTCGCTGACCGTTTATTCAGACTCGGCAGGAACCGCCGAAAAGTACAAATAATCGAGATTTCGGAAAAAAGGATTCACCAGAAAAAAAGCACCTTTATTGGCCCAGTGGCCGGGAAAACTTGTCATTGCATGTCTTCACACACCCACGCTTACGCGCAACCGAGTCAGCATGTATTTCAGCCAGTGTTTGGCCATCGCTGTTGGTCAACAATAGCCCTGTTTGCGACCTGGCTAAATCCATATTTCACCGCTGTGGTGTGGGCAGCGCGTCATCATTGTAGTCACTGGCCACCTGTGCTGTGGTTCGAAGACCCGCCCTCATCATCGTCCAACTCTGGGAAAACTCCCGATAAACTTTGGATTGAGGTCCGCCACCTTACACCTGGCGAGTAGTCGCTGCTTTTTTCGCCATTGTCAGTGTCCTGTAGTTACCGCGTTTCTTCATTAGTACCGACAGCGCAGATGGAATGGGTGGCGTCATAGCTATTTCAGCAGAATCAGGCCTCACACGCCAAGCAACAAACAAGAGAGTGAAACACAAAGCGCGAGACGCAGATCACCCTCAAACGCCGTACCGAGCTGAATCCGAACAGTGGCTTGGCATTCATTGGATACCTGACTGGCTAAAGCCAAAAGGCAACCATTATGCATAGTCAACAAACATAGCCTTCTAGATTGGCAATTGTAATTTATGCGTGGATTTTTTACACTGGCATGACCTTCAGCCATAGCCGGTGCAACCTGTCGGTGCTGGCAACCTAGCAAAATATTGTAAACATCGCTGAAAGCGTGTCATGGCATTTAAAGTCGCGCTCGATCAGGCAGCAGGAGTCCGGAAAATTGAACGGCGCACTGTGGGGCATCCGAATTTTCAGTCATGTGTTTACCTTACTTCATTGGGACGAGTGACGGTGCCATGAAGGTGTCCGAATAAACAGTCGGCGACTTTACCAATTAGGCCGTGAACCAGTTCAATGCTTTTCATGCAAAGGCTTGTTTTCACATCATGTTAAGCTTAGCGAGAAATGTAAAATCTTATTGATACTGTGTTTTTTTCTGCTTGATAAATTTTTTTTTATTGTGTCTGAAAAATATGCTTGGCATCTTCACAAGTCGTACTTCACAGGCTTTAGGCTTTGATGAAAAGTGGTTTGTTGGATTGCGATTTCTCCAAGTTCCATAATCTGGTGTTGTTTGAATTATTTATCTTACCAGACTTGGCACAACACTACCTCATGAAGGCCAACATCTCTTGCGTGCGGCGTGTGCGCAAGACCGACAACAACAGGATAGCCCGGTAAGCATAGTTTCTTTAGTACAGTGTAACTCCTCACCTTGCCTCATTTTTCGTCGAATCTTCTAATTTGATGCTAGCTGCCTAATATTGAGACATCTATTTTCTCTCTGTTTCGGTGTCACAGACAGCATAAATCAGACGTTCCATTTGTCTTTTTTGTTTGTTTGTTTGTTTTCAGTGTGTGTGGAGCAACGATTGCAAACCGCACAGATGAGCTGCGTGAGGAAGATGTTGGCACAAAGGCTGGCCTCTTTGAGATCAAGAAGATTGGTGAAGAGTATGTGTATTTCTGCTCCCTCTTCTGGTTCTTTGTGGCATATCAAAACCAGTTAACAGCCATGAGTTTGAAAGCAGCATTGTATGTTTAATGTATGCATGCTGTTGCGTGTTGAAATGTGCATAGTTGCATTCTTGCTGCCTTTTAAACTTAGTCGGCCAGGCATGCCCTAAAGTTTCTGCATTTTATCAGCTTGCAATGCAAAGGTGGTAATAAGAGGTCATAGATGCACTTGCACCACAAGAAATATTGTTGTCTTTTAGGTTGTCTCTGTGATGGTGTTGTTGGAGGTTTGTAGAGGGGAGGCAGGCTCTCCCGCAATTGCGCTGGTTTCCACGCGTCCAGGCAGGCGGTCGCAAACCTCGTCCTCAAGAAGAGCTGCTGTTGGAGGGAACCGGACTGAGGAGCAGAAGAAGCGTATAAGAGGTTTATTTACATTTTTACATTTAGATAACTCGTTCCGGAATGTCCTTCGCATGCATCCGCTCGCGTCTTTTAACCCCTTGGCGGTCCCTAGATGCCCGACCTAGGGAAACAGGGGAAGACGTTTCCATCCAATCGGGCAGCGAATCCTGCAGGTCACCTTGCTGGCACCGCCCCCAGCACACGCACACACAACCCAAACACGCGCATTGTTCTCGCAACGATGTCGCGTCGGGGAAAGCATGCCGCCAGCACGCGGGTTGTGATGAGTCCCTCGTGTCGCTGCTCGAGCCGACCACCCATGCGGCCGAACGGCGGCTGCAGGCCCGGCAAGTCCACTGGTATGCGTCTGGGCAGCTGGCGCTGATTTGAGCGTAGACGACCTATTAGCCGGAGACGCACAGCGCGGTGGTCCGAGGTCCGTCTTCGGCGGAAACTCGGTGTCGCGGCCTTTCCTGGGGCACAAAGGCACCATGTGTCGCATTTCCGCTCCGGCACCGGCGACAATGGTGCTGTCTCGAGCAAATTGAAACCATGCACCTCCTGGCGCATGAGAATCAGCCGGGCGTCTTCGCGCTCTTCCTTATCGCCGCACAGTGAAGCGGCTGCCTTTTTTCCGTCCCGGCGCCCCGCGGCAAAGGATGGCTCGCCGATCGCAACAGCTCCTCCGGGGCCAGGAAACTCTGGAATGGCCAGGAACTCAATTGCTGGCCATGAAGAGGGGGTCTCGGAGTCGACGATGACCGCAGACATGCAGCTCGAAGAACCTCACACAAAGGGAAACAGCAGAAAGAACGATCCAGGCGGCACAACGCTACACCGCGCACAAACGTTCAGGATCTGCCTTCAACCCGCCAGGCTTATCAAAACAAAATGTTCATAGTAAAAACTCAAAATTATGAACCTCATTAAATTTTGACCCCTGAGAGGCACATCAAGCAAAGCAAGTGACCATCTTCCCTCTTGAAGTTTCACGCAAGACAGAAATCGTTATTATGGATGATAGGTTGACTCCACTTGGGAACTATTCAGTAAACAATTATAAGGCACCTATCAAGCAAAAGGTTATATTCGTATGCTCCGACATTACATTTCAATCTCGGCTACCACGTTCGTCGGCATTTCTATTCCTTTAACCCTTTCTTATGCCAGAGGAAAAGTTGTAATCTTGGAGGACAAGACTCCATCGGAGCAAGCGTTCATTCTTTTGATATGATTACTACACTTCCGCTGATTCAGACTCTCTTGGTCTGGACGACAGTTTACAGATTCATGAGGAAGCTTATGTCCTCTCCCGGTAACGTAATCCGTACGTAACTCTGCCTTTCTGAACTTATACTTGTCGTAGTTCTCGGCTTATGCGATCACCTGATCATCAAGCATCGAAACAAAACCAAGGAGAATAACCTGCCTACATCAGGCCCGTCTGGTTAATCTTACCTACCGATGTTGGCACTTACAATATCAAACGCACAAAGCTCTTCTGAGCGCTTTAACTCTAGGCTACTCTCATTCATGGAGCGCCGCACTGCTTAAAACGCACGATTGGCGGCACGCCCAATTGTTTCAAGCAAAGTTTGTCTCAACGTGCGTCCGTAATGCAACGTTACGGCGAACAGCACACACTGACGCTTTGCCAAATTACTACACACATTGAAAACACCTGACATAAAAAGTTACATTTTGGTACTGTGAACCAAGCCTCGCGTGCTGGTCACTCTCAAGAGCACGCAGCGAAAACTGCACTAATCAGCATCAAACTTAAGCATTTCGCTAAGCAATTTCTTTTTTTACGCTAAACTTTCCTTGAAATTTTCTTTTACTGCACATTGACGCATCAATGACAGCCTACCACGTTTCACTAAGCCATTAAGGCACCACAAAAATACACAGGGTTCGCGCTATGAAACCTTAATAAGAAACTAGTATTAATGATTAACGCGACTACAATACTCTCATCAGACTTCAATACCATGCGGCTATTATTCTTAAAACTTCGCACCGCGTCTTATAATATACTAAATAAAACTGCAGTCGAACTCAAACAAATTAATCATTTAAAACTTCCACTACACACGCGTGCAAAACACACTGCTGGACCATGCCCCGTTTCCCAATTTGTGAATTCTTTTGAATCGCACCCGATGGGGCCTCGGTCCTGGCGACTTTGGAGTTCGCCCGCGGCTACAGCAGGCACCATCCCTTACTCGCGCTCTGTGTCCTCGCTTCCTACGGCTGGTCGGCGGCTTTCCTTCAGTTCGGCGAAGGGAAAGCCACAAACGTGGGGAAAGAATGAGTCTGCCTCCTTCCTTTGTACTTGTCCCCGCGCGGCACCCCACTACTGTTGCCTTTTGTCGCAGAGATGCGGTTTGTTTTTCGACACTGCGCCCCTTCCGCCGCTTGCGCCTGACCATACGCGTCAATGGACGTTCTCTCGAGCTACGCGCTGTCCTACTGTGTGGTCTTATTGGCTGCAGTGTGGAATCCTTCGCGAGTGTTTGCTGTGCGGACTGCTTCAGCCTCTTTCTTTTCCGGCGGTTTCTACAGCCATTCTTCTTAGTTAGGCGTGTCGCGATCGTACCCTCGAATCTACCGATAACCGGGGACCCATCGCGCTCGACCGCCTTCACCTTTGCTTCTTTTGGGAATACCAGAGAGCCGCTCAATTTCTGAGGCACCTCCGCCTCGCCGCTGACCTCTTTATCGCTGCTGGAAACAGCCTCGTCTCCGCAAGGAGCGCTCTCTGGGTTTGTCTCTGAGCCCTTTTCCCGCACAGTGACGTTACGTCTCACAACTTCTTTGGTTGGGATGTGCACACACGCCAGTCCGGGGTCTTTCTTTTGCTCACCACTTAATGAATCTCTGTCCACTCGCAAAAGCCCCTCTAAACTAAGCGAACCCCCAGCCAACAGCAATTGCTTCTCTTCTCTCTCCGCTTCGTTGTACGGTCGGGCCCCTTTATGTGTACTGTCACTGGTGACATCTAAAACTGGGCGCTCCTCGGCGGTACTCATCAACTTTGGAAGCGTCGCGTCCTTGTTAAGCTCTTGGCTAGCTTTGCCTTCCCCCTGCATTGTCGGACGATCATTTACGTGCTCAGGCGCGAGGAATGTCTCCAGCTCCGCATTAGCCTTATTAGGGCTGCTGAAACAATCCTCGGCCCCGCAAGGAACACCTTTCTGATACGCCCCTGGCTCTAGACCACCGATGGCCTCGTCCTGTACGTGCTCTAGATTAACCCATTCGTAGAGGCACGCATCTTTCTCTAACAGGGTCTCACAACTCGCGACCTGTCGCTCCTTTGATTTAAGAGGCGATTCTACCTGTATCTCACTGTCATTTCCCTCTTTCTCAACTGAAATGCCGAAGCGCCGGAATAACGCTGTCTTAGCGACTTCATATTTCTCGAATTCCTCGTCAGAAAGGCGAGCCACTACACAGGCCACGTCACTAGGAAGAGCGCACAATAAACCAACAGACCAAAAGTCACGGTCTAGCCCTACCTCTGCGCAAACACACTCGAAAGACGCAAGAAAACTTTCAATGTTTTCGCCGGCTTTGTATGCGCGTAGCTTAGACCGTACTCGCTGGACCCGCAGATGTTGGATTTCTCTTCCTTGACTTTCCATCTCAACTCTGTTTTTCACCTTCTCTCTTATGCTCGCACTTTTCCTGTTCTCGTTCGTTTGCTTTTTGAGGAATGCTGCTTACTCCTCTTTGAACTGTTAAACACTGCAGCTCGATTTCGAGCTGTAACCTCCGTATCTCCAATTCCTCTTTCGCTTTTTCGTACGCTCTCTTCATTTCCTCCTCCTTCACAGTTTTCTGAACCAGTTCCCAAGCAATCTGAATGCTCTCCACATTACTACCGCTTTCGTCTATTTTTTTCAATAGCTCACACTTTTTCATCTCTTCATCGCATTCCAGTTCCAATTCCTCACACAACAGCAACAATTCTGCCCTTCGCAACTTCATAAGGTCCATGGTCACTGCTTTTAAGCGTTGGCTTTGCCCTCTCAATGATGCTCAAACAAACGCACTTTGCATCCCAACAATTGACGATTCCCAGGAATTCAAATTATTAACCCAGAAATTGAAGCCTGGCAAATCTCAATGCAGAAACCAAACGCTCACCCGCAAATGCAGTGCCATGTCACCAGGTCCATCCCATCCGCTGATCACCAGTGTTGGGAGTTGTAGAGGGGAGGCAGGCTCTCCCGCAATTGCGCTGGTTTCCACGCGTCCAGGCAGGCGGTCGCAAACCTCGTCCTCAAGAAGAGCTGCTGTTGGAGGGAACCGGACTGAGGAGCAGAAGAAGCGTATAAGAGGTTTATTTACATTTTTACATTTAGATAACTCGTTCCGGAATGTCCTTCGCATGCATCCGCTCGCGTCTTTTAACCCCTTGGCGGTCCCTAGATGCCAGACCTAGGGAAACAGGGGAAGACGTTTCCATCCAATCGGGCAGCGAATCCTGCAGGTCACCTTGCTGGCACCGCCCCCAGCACACGCACACACAACCCAAACACGCGCATTGTTCTCGCAACGATGTCGCGTCGGGGAAAGCATGCCGCCAGCACGCGGGTTGTGATGAGTCCCTCGTGTCGCTGCTCGAGCCGACCACCCATGCGGCCGAACGGCGGCTGCAGGCCCGGCAAGTCCACTGGTATGCGTCTGGGCAGCTGGCGCTGATTTGAGCGTAGACGACCTATTAGCCGGAGACGCACAGCGCGGTGGTCCGAGGTCCGTCTTCGGCGGAAACTCGGTGTCGCGGCCTTTCCTGGGGCACAAAGGCACCATGTGTCGCATTTCCGCTCCGGCACCGGCGACAATGGTGCTGTCTCGAGCAAATTGAAACCATGCACCTCCTGGCGCATGAGAATCAGCCGGGCGTCTTCGCGCTCTTCCTTATCGCCGCACAGTGAAGCGGCTGCCTTTTTTCCGTCCCGGCGCCCCGCGGCAAAGGATGGCTCGCCGATCGCAACAGTGTGGAAAACTCGTGCATTGAAACAGGAACATGAACATGTCTGTTGCCAGTTCCAGGTCAAGAATTCAGGAGTTGCCTCTGTGATGAAAGCTGGCTTTGTCTGCATTTTGTGCTGCCATGTTCCAGGAGAAAATTTTTAGGTGGATTGCACAGACACACTCAACAAAAATCCATTGATGATTCAGGCTTTAAGATTTGCTGCTGCACATGCCATTTGCATGACCAGTCATGATCAGCATTCTTGGCTTAGTAGCATACAGGTCTGCAGTGAAACCTTACAGAAAGGGCATGTTAGTCATGCTCTCCACCAGTTTTTTTCTGAAGCAGAAAAGGGGACACCGTACTGCCGCTACAGAAAAGGATTCGCATAATTTACCAATGACCAGAGCAGTAAAATTGTGCCTAGTATTCAAAATATGGGCTTTGAGATGCGCTACTGCCCGCCGGTCACTCCCGCTTTAAAACATGGATCGTGCCTGCCGCTCTTGTTATAGCATGTTCCAGAACAAAACGCTGGTTGCTGTGATTCTCCCGCTCCAGTCATCCGATATGGGTGGTAATGTTTTTTTAGCTGTACAATGTACAGACACAGTCCTGCAGAAAAGTAAAAACGAGTGTCGAAAGAGCATATACATACAACCTGTGATGACTCAGCATTAGTTTGCCTGACATGCAATCAATAACGTTATGATTATAATGCAGTTAGCCTTACAAAGTACTTCTGTGTTTAGCGTAGACATCTAAATGGCATGCTTGCCTGTTGAACACAACCTATAGTTGCTTACAACCTAAGAATAAATGTAAGGTCTGCCTGTCCCACCCAGAGAAAATTTGCATAGGTGTCCCAACCAATTGCATTTGCTCATTTCCGCAGCTCTCGCATATCTCAGGTAAGTTATTTTCTCATACAGACACATGTTGGTGTCACTGGTCCCGATCGGAAAACTTGGACTTCCTGGCAAATTTCAACAAAGGTTCCGACGTCACAGCTCGGGGAAATGTAATATTTCAAACAGAAACAACGAACTTTTAATTATTAACATGCGTAGTATTTACTGTAGCAACGAAAAGTATTTAAGGCTAGAATGGCAACCGCGTAGAACTACTGTTGAACAGATAAATGACAGGCGCACCACAGTTCTGGGGGCAGAGCTTGTATTTATTCTTAGGTTGTGACCGACCATAGATTATTTGTCGCATTTCTTAGTAGAATGCAATCTCTTTTCATTGCCTCCTAAATGCACATGAACACTGCATCAGCATCATTGCATGTGGTGATGAAGATGTGCGTGCCTCTGCAGGTACTACTGCTTCATCACTGAGTGCGAGGACCCCAAGGCGTGCACAATCCTGCTGCGTGGTGCCTCTAAGGATGTGCTGCAGGAAGTGGAGCGCAATCTACAAGATGCCATGTGTGTGGCACGCAACGTTATCCTCGAACCTCGCCTTGTGCCTGGGGGCGGTGCTGTTGAGATGGCTGTCGGGCATGTGAGTATCTGTAGTGCACGTACTCAGTGGCCAAAATAAAATGTGCTGTGTGCCACATAATAGTCAAACATAATTTCAGATTGTGATTTTTATGGACATGACCACTGCTCCAATAGCAGCAACTAAGAATTTGTAAACATCGGATTGCGTTAAAGCTTCTGATTGCTGTTTTCGTTTAAAGGATGTGTGGGTATTCTATATTTCATGTATGAATGAACTTGTCTTTTTTGCTCTATTCAATTTGATGTTTCATTGCTCACAGAGGCAGTGGCTCGCAGTGTGTGTTCTCTCTGGGTTTTTTTTTTTCTCTCTTCAGGTGTTCCTTTCTTTGCCTGGGAATCGAATTTAATTTTTATAATCAATAATGTGGCATGGAAAATTGGTAGTAAGCTGTTTATTTCACCATAGAAGACGTACAAAAGTCCATGGTGCAGCGGCTGCTCAATGTTATACCCAATGTTTTGTTAAAACCAGTACCATTACAAGCGAGCTAGACTGTAGTGTTTGGCAGCGAATGCACGCTGCGACTTGGTTGCACGAAAGTGTGTAAAAGGGTAAAAGTCCTCCCCTCCCCACAAAAATAGGAGGAAGAGGCAAAGGAAGCTTTCTTTTTTTTCTTTAGTTGTTTGTTTCTACAGCAAGTGTTGTAGTATGGGTAACAGATCTCGTAATCATATCTGTATATTGTGGCACAGCTACTTACGGAGAAGAGCAAGAACTTGACGGGAGTGCAGCAGTGGCCATACCGTGCCCTGGCCAAGGCACTGGAAATCATCCCAGCCACCCTGATCCAGAACTGTGGTGGCAACACTATCCGCACACTCACGGCCCTGAAGGTGAGGCACACACTTGCACCATCCATTTGTAATTGCAGCATGGTGTGGGTGCATGTACCTTCCTACCTTGTTATGACGAATTTGGGCATAACAAATAAGTAGGTATAACAATGTACTGAAGTTTCTAAACTCGTAGAGTCAGTAAGGTGATGAAAGGGGCTAGTTGGTTCATGTTGGCTTGGCGATGCGCTTATGGTAGGGAAATGCTGCAAAGAACACAGGACACAGTTTAATAGAATGAGCATGAACAATAATCAGTTGAAGTTTGCGCTTGTTCTGTTAAACTGTGTCCTGTGTTCTTTGTAGCGTTTGCCAACCATAAGCGCATCACAAAGCCAAACTCATAGACATTACCGTAAAAACCCGCAGATAGCTCAGACCCACAAGAGTCCGAGGCGTATTTCGGGGACAGCAAACGTGAGGCAAAAGGTTTGCACACAAATATAGCCCGAGGAAAACAGAAACTGAATACATCTGTTTACGCATTTACAGTAGAACTTCGTTGATACGTTCTCGCTTAGTACGATTTCCCGGCTCCTACGCTCGAAATCGCGAAAATTAAAAATAACCCAATACAGCTGTGTGTAATACGTTCCGGTTAATACGTTCCCGAACAATACGATTATTCGGCAGCAACGTTCAGCACCGCGGAAAACTGTGGTCGTATGATACGTTTTGTACTCATAAGCTCTCATTCAGGTGTGCAAAAAGGGCCCTCTCGTGTACTTGTGAAGCGCGAAGTGGCAGACAGCCGCTGTTGCAGCGACGGCAGCTTCTCCGCAGTGCCTTCCCCCCTCCGCGTCTCTTCCGAATTGCCCGATCGTCCCCTCCGTGTCTTCTACAATTGCTCAATCGCCGCTCTGTCAACCACACACCGACCCAAAGGCAGGCGGCGACGCTGGCCGTCAAAATCTTCAAACGACTTGCCGCGGAGGGAAAACGCACATTGCCGCCGCCGCATAGCTACAGCTGCAAACACGCCGCGACCCATAACCATAGCAACGCCGCCATTGTGCCTAGTGAATATGGCCGATAATTTCCCCCACACTTTTCTCCCCGAGCGCATTCGTTTTTGGGTTGCTCCGCCCGGCGCTATTCTAGTCGGCGTTCGTATTTCTGCTGGGCAATTCTGCCTAACAGGGGTCGTCAGAAGTTGCCAGAAAGATTTGTTCTAGAAGATATCTGGGAGGTTTCTAGTTATCAGACGCCAAACGAGACGATGTGCGCTTGTCGCCATCTTTGTGAGGACTCGACAGATAGCAAGTGCGGGGCCTTGGGTACTTCACCTTCGGTTGCCATTACACCGGGCGTTATCTTTAAAGGGCCCCTAAACCACCCAGCGGTCGAAATTTAGTTGAGAGAGGAGAAGTTGTGCTCGAGTTTACAACGAACCGTAGCCGTGAGAATTTTTCGAAACTGTGCCGTAATAGCGGAGTTACACGCGTTTGATGATCGAAACGCGACGATCGCTTCTTTCCCTCTTTCCTTTGTTACCCTCTTCCAAAACCGCTTTGTCCTCCTCGCTGATGCCCCTCCTCATCTCGCGTGGGCATACGTCACCGCTGACAGTGCTGGTTAGAGACAGCGTCACTTCAGGTTGCTGCGACTGCCGGCGACTCCGACGCTCCAGCTCGCCGTCAACTCTGTGGTGGTATCTGGGTGCACTGTTCGTTGACTTACCGCTGTTGCGGCAGTGCCGGCCCGTGCCCCTACGAATCGTGCCGGTTGGACCCTGTGTTGCGCGCACGCCTTCAAAGGATCGCCAACGTGATGGGACCCGTACAGGGACACGCCGTGCCAGACCACCTCTGCTCGAGATGAGTTCACGAGCTCATCAACCGCAAGGCGTGGATGTGTAATTACCTAGCGAATTGGCGGTGCGTTTTAGTCTGTCCGGCATTAAAGAATCGTCGCGTAAACCAATAAAATATCCCCAAGCTGGCGGCCAGGTCAAGTGGCGCCAGCTATGGAGGATTAGAAACTAACAAAACGCTTAATCTATGTCCTCCGAGCATTCGGAAGCGCACTTCTCGACTCGCTAAGCCTACAAGCATCGATTGATTATTTGAGTATGGCTCTCCAAAACGGGGCTGAATCGGTACGAAATACTTTGCTGTCGAAGCTTACGGAAATGAATCTAAAGCAAATGGAAGCATCATTTCGGAGCTTACACGCTACAGAGCACACGGCGGCACTTGATAGACTCGAGGTGGACGACAAACCGCTTTTGGCACTGAGGCCATGTTTTTCGGAGGGCTTGCCGGCGTAGCTTGCCGTGCAAGTTGGACTGCTGTCGCGCGTGCGGCGCCGCCCGACGTTCTGCGGCACCGCGCGTTGCGGCAGGCTTGCCGCTAGCTTGAGCGGGCCTTACGGGCCGCAGATGTCGATTCGCAAGCGGCAACACGACCAAGAACAGCAAGGTGCGCCACGAACAGCTGTTTGCAGAGTAACCGGAAGTCGTCGTAAGTCGTGTCGGCCAACTCGCAAGCATCGAAAACGATAACGTCATAGTTTCACTGTGATGTCACACCATGTCAGTCGGCGGGGAAATGGCGGGGACCGGAAAGGAGCGACTATTGTTTTTCGAAATTGTGGCCGCCCGCGACTGTAGCGCTGCGGCGTGTGGCATCGTTGATCGCGACGGCATTCGCACGCGATGCGCTTGTTTACTTGAAATGTTTGGGAAAATGTCGGAGGGGGTTTTAGGGGCCCTTAATGGGGGAAGCGGGTCTTTGAGACCGAAAATCAGAAAAAAAATCGAATTTTTGAAATGTTTTATTTGGATTCTGCCGCTACTGATGCCTAACCTCACCAATTTTCATGCGTCTTAGATCAGTATTTTAGCCGTGACAGCCTTTTATGTGCCATCCGCGGCTAATTTTTAGCGATGAGACGCGTAAAAAACGGGCTTATTCAGCGCCGCGCTGTTTCGTTCTACGTTACCTACGGAAGCCATCTTGGTCGCATTCGAAAGAGCCGCGCTTTTTCTTGAATATCCCGCTGCCCTTGTTTCCGTCCACTCAGAATTCACGTAGAAAATCCGCGCAAAAAAAGGTCCCTCCGCGTGAGCCTATGGCACAGTGAGCCCACGTGACTAAATAACGCCTTCCGATTCGTCGGGCCTCCCGCGCTGTCTGCTACAGTGCACGCAAAGCGGCAAGTTGATGTCGCCGTAGTATAACTGTGTTGTTCTCGTCGATTTACGTCCGTAAAGTTCCAACCCGCACAAGCTGGCAAGAAATGGAGCAGGCGTTTTTATCATCCTCAACAAAGACTGCACATTGCGGCGGCTTACTGGCACGGCGCCAAGCGAGCTAGACGAAGTGCACCGCAGCCGCCGGAAGTGAATTAGGCCTACGCTCTCGGCCGTGTTTCGGAACTTTGATCGTGGCGAAGCCATATCGAAAGTTGCGCAGCGCTCATAAATTCGAAAAAAAAAAAAAGCGAGATCACGGCTCTGGTGCAATCAGAAGCGCTCCAGCGGAGGACGGCGTGGTGGCGGAACGCGATTCATCGGTCGAAATGCCAACTTTACCTGTGGTCGGCAGCCGCCTCGCGACGTCAGTGATAGGAAGCGTGGTAGAAGGATCGACACGACGTTCTTGACTAGCGCCGATCGTGCGCAACAGCAGAAAAAGACTGAGATAAGATCTCCGGCTTATCGGCAACTTCCGCTAGCGAGCGCGAAGCTGCGCACGCTCGCAACAGCGTGCGAGGGCTCTGCCTGCGGCGCTAACTACGGCATTGTCGACTTCCTCCGCAATCAACAAACTGCTTGAAATGACATGCACTGGGGCCGTTTCGATTGGAAAATGTGATAAGCTACTCTCCTGGTGTCTTCTAAGGCATTTATTTGCAAAGTAAGCATTTTTACTTGTGTAGCGCTCCTTGAAGATACAGAGTTTTGTTTTGCTTTTTTCTCAGTTTCAATTTTTGGCCACCTTTCATTCTTTTAGCGAGCGTTTCTCAGCTTTGGTACACTCAATTTTGATCATTTTTGTATTACTGAAAAGCTGGATGTTTAGTGAGTGCAACAAAGTGTCATATGTTACTATAGAAAAAGCGTAAGTTTTTACAAGAGAGAAAATAACAAAAATACATTTTCTCGGTAATCGAATGGCGGATTTTGAAGCTTCATAACTTTTGTTGTAGGAAAGCTAGAACCATAAAATTTGCTTTTTGCACTCTTTGATAACTGTAGAATGCAATGAACATTTAATTCAGCAGGATCCGAGTAGCCAATTTATGTAAAAGGTGATTAAACGAAATTTTAATGAATGACTAATTAAAAAATTGTCGTAAAGGGCTACACAAAAACTGAGTTCATATTTGATATTTACACATGTAAATACATGATCACCGAAGTTTTCATCATCCTACTTAAATAAAAAGATGCTTCATGTCAAAGTGCCTCTTCCCCCTAATGCCCTTTCCGCCGTGCGAGATGGTGCGATTACAGAGTGGGCGAGTGAACATACCAGCTCATGTCTCACAGTAGTACAGAACCACAAACTGATCAGCGCGAGTGGTGCGACACGTAGTATGCGATAGCCGCGAGCAGCTGTCGCTATTCGGGGACGCTTATCACTTTCGACAGGATTTCGCATACTCGGGTTGTTCCGCGATTTGGTTTACGTGCATGCGAAGATGTTGGCTTGTTAAGCCTTTAGGCGGGTGCGGCAGTTTTCATCACGGACGGAGTGCGAGTCACGCGTGATCTTGCGAACGTACATGGATCGTATCCCAAAATGCGTATTCTTGAGAATATCACTTCTGCCTGTTGGAAACCCTAGCCCCATATTTCCAAGCCGGCCATGCAGAACAAACCGACGCTCCATGTGGCGCTACGTTTCGGCTGCTGACACTGCTGTAGCGTTCTTTACGTTTACGCTGGTTGTACCAGAGTTTCGATTTTGCAGTATCCGGGTTTCAGGATTTCAATACTCGTGACCACGATGTTCTTTTCGGTCAGGACCGGAACTAGCTGGCTGACCTCTGGCGGCAGCGAGATGCCAGGAGTTCGAAAAACGAAAGTCCCTCCATGTCTTTGAGAAATACCGTATTTACTCGATTCTACCGCGCCCTCGATTGTAACGCGCACCCGTTTTCCGCGACACCAAAAAAAAAAAAAGTAATACATCGATTGTAACGCGCACCCATTTTTTCGTGAGAGAAAAGAAAGAACAAAAAAAGTCCGTAGGAGTCAAACTTTGCATATTCGAAGAACAAGTATTTGGGTTTTAAAGAACTAAAGTTTCAAAAAAGTAAAACACAGTCAAAAAGCGGGCCTTGCCGCTAAAACTGTCACCACTACAGCGGCGATACGAGTCGCGTAATGATCAGTCCTCGTCGCTGTTGGACAACTCCTTGTCGCTGTCAACGCTCTTCGATTTCGGGAAACCGCCCTGCCTTGGTCCACTGAAACCTTTTCGTGAGCTTTGCTGTAAAAATCTTCTGCTTCTATTTGCGCCAGTCTCGCACGCACATTGCGGGAACTCCGAACGACCGCAATGCGGCCCAATTTCCGCCCGTCTCAGCACATGTAATAACTATTCTTTTAAATGCTGCAACGTGGTGCACATCGTCGAGTATTTGGAGTTGGCGCTTCCATGCCGTCGATGCGAACGCAGAACGAGATGACAATCTCCTCAGCACACGTACGAACTGAAACAATAATGGCAGAAATGGCCAAGGCACGTAGGAGGCGGCCATTTTGAAATGCCAATGGCAATACAATAACAGAGTTTCTTTTTTTTTTTCGGTACGCGATTCTAACGCGCATGCGATTTTGGACTCGTTTTACCGGAAAAAAGGTGCGCGTTAGATAGAGTAAATACGGTAAATGTTTTTTGCCCTTGCACCTCAATATGGGCTTGTCAGTGTAGCGTCATCATCATCGCCATTTTCCAACCGCCGCGCCTCTCGCACAGCTCATGCCTAGAGGTCGAGGCGCGAGCAGAGGAACGTGCCCACGCTCCTGGTGGTTTGGACGCTGCAGGCCGCCGCCGCTCCGCTTCGGCAATCGCCTTACAATAAAGTGGCAAGACAACGACACGGCCACGTTGGCCGCCGATCACGTCTACCTCTCTCGCTACATTGGTTACCCGAGAACATGCCCTTCGCCAAGCGGCCCGCTGCTATGCTTCCGCGACTCTGCCCTCCAGTTCCGCCGTTTCACCCGGCCTACCCCCGAGCGTGGGTTTATGCGGCACGATGCCGTTCTCAGCCGTGAATGGCGTCAAGGCACAGCCGATGATGCACGCTGTCCTGCTGATGCCCTCCCGGTTGAGCTGTGTCATCTAGCCGCCGAGTCGTCCTCCAGCCCGCGGCCCTACGATGACCTCTGCGCAGCGGTGCTCGCCTGCTACGGACAAACGTTCCGCCCGCTTCCGGGGAGCCGCGAGTTCCAGATTTCCCCTCCGTCACAGGGAGCTGTACCAACCGGCCCGCAGCCTTCGCTTGACCAAGACTTGACTTCCCCAGCTACGACTCCTCCCGACCTCATGTCAGGCCACCACGCATTGATTCCTGCACCCGACCACCCGCCCGACGAGGTACAGGAAGTGCTTGCTGCCATCGGCCACTCCACTGAGAGCTCTGTCTTTTCGACAGCCTCGTCCCATGGTCCTTCAGACGTGCCGGCCATCTGCACATCTTCCCTGACCTCCATGGCCCATAACACTTCTGCCACGTCAGGCTCCACGACGGCTACCTCGCCGCACGCCCTGGAGTCTGCCATAGATGGGGACATCGTCACGCCCACTATACGACCCCCAATTGCGGAGGCATCGCCAGCGATGGATGTCCGACGAACCCGTTTTTTCCATCGACCTCCGGCACTGTGCGCATCTTGCCAGCAGCGACCAGCCCTCGCCCTCCGCAGTCTCTCGCAGCCGAAGTCCCAGCCCCTAACCCACCGATGGCCGAACTTCCGAGACGCTGCGACTATGACTGATGCGCCTGAGGACGACGTGCCTGGTCAGCATACGCCAGAGCTGACCGCATATGCCACGCCAGCCACAGAGGCAGACATCCAGCATGCCGACCTGCGCACCAGCCCGTGAGCCGACCACACCGTAGGGGCTTCCACAAGCACAGGTTCGCCGTCCGAACCTGCAGCAGAGACCACGCCTGCTCAGCTTCACCACAGGTTTCCTGCGGAGCCCTGACGCAGGACACCATCCACCCAACAGTAACCGCTACGCAGGCGCAAGGTCGCAACGGCAACGACGCCCAACGCCACACATGTCTACCGCACGCGACTTTACGTCGACGAAGCCACCGCGCTCGACGCCAAACACGGCAGAAGCTTCACACCCGCCCTTCAACGCTACCACGCGGTGCAGCCATCTCCCTCAAGGGTATCTATGCGTTGCGGAGACATCCCTTCGTGCGTCGTCAGGGACCGATACGCACTTGCGTCGACGCGCCCCCGTCATATGACCCAGTGGTCAACGCTGCGCCGACGACTGCAATGACATCTGCACCTGCCCTCAACTGCATCTGCGGGCACCTCTCTCAGCTGCGCTCACTCGCGACAACCGGTGCGCTACCGAAAGGCCCCATCAAGTCACCGTGGGACCCACCTGGGTACGACCACAGCGTACTTTCGCCCGGTTCTTCATCCGCTGCGCTTCTCCCAGAGCCGCCCGCCAGAGACTTACCGGTTCCCGAAGGTCCTTGCACGTTCACGACCTGGACTTCTCACGGACCCTCTTTTCTCGCCATAGCAAAATTCTTGTATATACGCCCCCATCGTTTTTCATTCCGGGCTCTTTTCTGCAGCGGGGAAGTAATCTGTAGCGTCATCATCATCGCCATTCATCATCATCGTCATTTTCCAACCACAGCGCCGCGCCTCTCGCGCAGCTCATTCCTAGAGCTCGAGGGCGAGCAGAGAGGAACGTGCCCACGCTCCTGGCGGTTTGGACGCTGCAGCCGCCGCCACTCCGCTTCGGCAATCGCTTACAAATAATGTGGCAAGACAACGACACGGCCACGTGGCCGCCGTCACGTCTACTTCTCTCGCTACATCAGCCTCAATTTTTACTGATTCGGATCGTACGGGTGTTCCCGGATTGTAAGTTTGTTTTCCGCTTTTTTTTTTTTTTTTTTTTTTTTTTCCGGAAACGTATCAAAGACTTCTACTGTATTCATCGTCATCTGACGCACTTTCTTCCAAAACTCCCTTGTCAGAGATGTCCTCACACAGCACTCATCTTCAGTGCCATTAAGGACGTTTGAAATCGAGCACTTCTTGAAGCACAATGAACGAACACCGCGGGAATGCAGGCCCAAGCCGCGGCGATCCATGTGCACAGCATCACTGTGCACATAACCCATTTCAGCCATCCGGCTTCTCGAGATTCCTCCAGGTGACACCAAACGTGTCATGCATGCGTGTCGATGAGAGCCCCCAGCAGTGCTTTTTGCTCCGAAAGAAGTCTGTCAATTGTCGTTCAGGGTTGGGAAGCACTCCATTTTTCGCTCCCCGAAAACTTCACAGGCTGCTGCACAAAAGAAAGCTTTTCTCTGTTTCTCCCAACCGTGAATGCTTAGCTTTTTACCCAGAACTGCCACCCCGCAGCACAGTTGCCGATGGTTTCAGCAACTGAGACCACCAGCAGCGAATACTGCTTCATGGTCCTGACACGTGTAAGATCGTGACCGTCGTGAAGTGGCCAAGTGGTTGCAAGGGGACTGTTGATGTAGGACTACCGTATAGAGTCAAACCTCGATATATCGAACACGGACATATCGAATTATGCCTATATCGAACGGTTCCTATATCACGTGGGAAATTGCATGCATTTTTAATTTTTATTTCGAACGAAGTTTGACATGTAATGATATATCGAACTCGCCACCACAAACCGCCCGCGCTCCGTTGACAGGCGGCGAGCTTTCCCGCAACTCTCGAAAATAGCGGTAGCGCGGTGGGCGTTTACGACTGCTGAACACATCGATGGCGCCGAGTGCGCCACTTGAACGTAGCTGCGTACACACGCCGCAGCCTTGCAGCAACGACGCCTGACGACGCACTGCACTTGTTGCACCAGCTCCTCCTTTCGCCAAGCATCCGTTGCATCGGTCGTTGTTGTGCTCGTGCGTTGGGCTTGCCGCGCGTTGTGGTGTGTGTAGCGATGGCTGCAGACGCAGAAGAGAAAGAAGAACGGACGACCCTGACTTTTGCAGCAAAACTGGAAGCAATCCAGCGCGCGTCGAGAATGGCGAGAAGAAGTCGAGCGTCGCGGACGGGTTAGGCATACCAGGAGCGCATTGAGTACTCTGCTCAAACAAAGCCGACATAAAGGCCAAGGCCGAGAAGATCGGCACTCGGGCGCACGGCGTGTACGCAAAGCTGCTTTTGAAGATGTGAAAAGTCTCTCCACAAGTGGTTCATAAACGCAAGGGCCCGAAATATTCCTGTATCGGGGCGATGTTGCAACAGAAGGCAAAGAACTTTGCATTCATTCTCGGCGTCGAGAATTTCAGTGCGAGTAGCGGTTGGCTACAACGTTTTAAGACTCGTTTCAACATTGTCGGGAAGGACTGTGTCGGGAGAGGAGTGAGGACGCCAATGATGAAGAAATTCAGAAGTGGCTTGATCAGGAGTGGCCCAAAGTTCTCGCCAAGTATGAGCCAGCCGAACCAAATCTTTAATGCTGGCGAGACGGGCCTGTTCTGGCAAATGCTCCGCGGCAAACGCTGGACACTCGCGGGGACAAGTGCCACGGGGGCAAGCAAGGCAAGGCCCGTGTGACGGTCCTATGGCTGCCAATATGGATGGGAGCACAAAGCTGCGGCCACTTGTAATTGGCAAATTTAAAACCCGAGGTGCATGCGGAACTGCCCCAACATTCCGGGGACTTATGCCTGGAATAAGAAGTCGTGGATGACGAGGGATATTTTCCTCAAGTGGCTGAAGGCGTGGGATTCGGACCTGGTGCGTCAGGGACGGAAGGTATGCCTTATCGTCGATAACTGCACGGCACACCACACCGATGCCCAGCTGAGACACACATCGAAGTAGTATTCTGCTGCCCAACACCACTTCGAAGCTCCTACCGTTGGACCAGGGCATTATCCGCACATTTAGTCTATCTACAAGCGTCGGCTGATCGACATTTTGCTTGTAAAACTCCGGAGGGCCAAGATCTGAAGATCGATCTTTTGGCGCCATCCAAATGCTCAAAGTGCGTGGGAAAACGTCAAGCAGTCGACGATAGCCAACTGCTTTCGGCATGCGGGCTTTGGTGGCCGCACTGACGAGGCATCAGTGGAAGAATCCGAGGAAGCTGGGTTGGCATGCGCAGATGAAGAAAGCGAGCTCGCCGAAACATGGAGCAAACTGGAGAGCTTTGTTGGTGCGGAGCCGCAAAGCATGTGCATCGAAGACTTCGTTGGAGGTGATGACAGCACTGGTACAACGGCGGAGCTAACGGATGTAGAGATCGTCGCCGAAGCTACCGCTGAGCAGCCGAATGAAGACGCTGCCGAGGCGGATCCCGCAAGCGCTGATGGTGCCCCGCTCCCACATCAGCTGAGGTCGTAGCCGCTTTGGCCCTTGTGCGCCACCACTGCAGCGCGATTGAAGGCACCGGCCTTTCACTTGTGGATCGCCTGGACTATGTTGAGGACGCAGTCGTCAAACACGCCATTGCCAACAAAAGCAGGCTACTCTTTTTCAGTATTTTAAGCCAACACAAAAATACTTTGTTTGAATCTTCAAGTGAGTATTTACTGCACCAGGATTGGTTCGTTGGTTGTTTTCCACAAGTTCGTGACGCATTTTTTACGTGATTTTTTTATCTCGAATTCTGGATATATCGAACTATTTCGCGATCGCCGTGCCGTTCGATATATCGAGGTTCGACTGTATTGCCGATTATAAGTCGACCCCCAACTTGCACCCCTTCTAGGGAAAGAAAAGTTGACTCCGAACACAGCCTCATGCTGCGGCCATAGCTCACAAATAAGTTTTCAGAAAAGGGAGTGA
>NC_051178.1:179204030-179292859 GCF_013339695.2 Rhipicephalus sanguineus
GCTTGTGCATGTACTCACAGGATGTCTATATGTCTACAGTCCATACCGTCCTTGCTTAACTTGTTTTAATGTTGTCGTTTCATATTCGTGTCGGCACTGCCACGTTATTGCGAAGTTTAGCGTATGGCCGTAATGTACGTTTCTTAATGGGCTCCGCGTATATACAGTGCAGCTGCAGTGCACGCAGGAGTCGGCAGAAGCGGCTTGCCGCGAGTATCGGCTCTGAGTTATGTGGCTGGAGCGGCCATTTCCGAGTGCTTCATAAATGTGCGGCCGGCTTTATGGTCTGAATTTGCAGCGTCCGCATCTCTTCGCCGTCGTGAAACTTTGTAGTATTGTTGGTATTGCTGTGGAAATTTCGTTTTTTTTTTCGGTTGTTTTTGTTACTTATTCCTTCTTTAAAGCACGTAGCCAATTTT
This sequence comes from Rhipicephalus sanguineus, assembly GCF_013339695.2. Lineage (NCBI taxonomy): Eukaryota > Metazoa > Arthropoda > Arachnida > Ixodida > Ixodidae > Rhipicephalus > Rhipicephalus sanguineus. The sequence goes on from NC_051178.1 coordinate 179,204,450, forward strand.
CGGCTCCCTAATTTTTCTTTCTAGTGGCATGATGAAACTTTTTACAGCGAAAGCTGTTATGAGATCATTTCACCGGCCGTTTTGGGCGCCGTAGTTGTCCGCCGCCGCCGCCGCCGCCGCCGGTGTCCGTAACCAGTATCGCTCGAAATAAGAAAAAAAAAAAACGAAATAAGCAAAAAATTCCAGGATGGAACGAGGTTCGAACCTGGGCCCTCTGCGTGGGAGCCCAGTATTCAACCTCTGAGCCCTGCCGGTGCTTGAAACTGCTTTGCAAAAAGGTCCTATACAGGCTTCATGCCGGGAAGGAACCACATTAGCATATGCAATATAGCGTGGTAGAAGAGTAAAATAAGCACCAAGCGTCGCACAACGCGAATTCTGTAACCAGGCGTCACACAATGCGAATTGCGCAACGAGTAGGTTGTTGAATGCTTCCAACCCATTACAAAGCCCTCTGCCATAATTCTTCGTCGTCATCAGGCACAGCATCAACAAAGTGCGCATAATGCCTTACATGAGTTTAGCAGGTACCACGGCTCTCCGTAGAATGACGAAAAATGGCACAGTGCCTACTGCCCTACTTCTCAAAAATTACAATGATTTATAGCGTAGTGGGTTCCTCGCAAGTGCACTTGTATTGGTTGCCAAGGAAGCCCATAAGTGCATGATCCATTTCCTCGGGGTCTCAGTAAAATTACAATGACTTAGAGCGTAGTAGGTTCCTCGCACGTGCACTTGTATTAATTGCCAAGGAAGCCCATAAGCGCATGATTCATTTCCTCGGGGTCTCAGTAAAATTACAATGATTTATAGCGTAGTGGGTTCCTCGCAAGTGCACTTGTATTGGTTGCCAAGGAAGCCCATAAGCGCATGATCCATTTCCTCGGGGTCTCAGCAAAGTTCTTCGCCCCCCCCCCCCCCCCCTGGTCTCTCTCCACGTCAACGTATGTTATACAGCATGACGGGAGAGGGAAATAGCAACCGGGCGTCACCCAATGCAAATTACATAACTGGCGGGCCGTTTAAAGCTTCCAACCCATTACAGAGGGCTGAGCCATCGTCATCAGTCGTCGCGTCAACAAAGTGCACATAATGCCTTACAGACGTGTAGCTGGTGCCTCGCTTCTCCGCAGAATGAGGAATAATGGCTTAGTAGGTGCTTCCCAACTTCACGAAAATTGTGATTTATGGCGTAGTGGGTACCTTTCTAGTGTACTTGTATTGTAGCCCCAAGAGAGCTTACAACGGGCTCTAGAAACGCCGCTCTTCCAGCTTTCGCTGTGACTGTGCTGCGGTTTCAGCGCAGGCCTGGCGTATTTTTTTTTTTTAAATTTACATGATGAAACAGGAGAGGGTTGCGCCTTCGAGTGGCGCCGGTTACTCCTCGTCGCTTAGCAAGTAAGCAAGCAAGCATGCAAGCAAACAAAACAAGACAGAACAACCATCATGCTATCGCTTCACAAATATTTCTGTTTACCTAAGCACAGCGTACACGGAGCAAGGCAGGCGATTATAAGCCTAAAGACAGTTCAACTATTATGGACTATATGCATGTATGTATACGTACAGCTGCCCCAAAAGTAAAACGAGCGCGCGATCTGTGGCCAAACTCGGGAAAACTGCATGCCAGCGCTCTCTATCAGGAGTGGCGCTGCAGATAGCGAGAGTGCGTCGGCACATCCGACTGAGCCATCCCGATATTCTGATGCTCGCCTTATCGCCGGCTCGAGCGAAGCCGCGCCGCTACCGTCACTGCTCGTCAGGGGCAAAAGTGGTGGCATTCCTGGCGAAGCAGAAAGCGCACGCGTGCGGAGTTTTCTTCGCGACGCGGGCACAAAGCATTGAAGGCGCCCCCTGACGAGCAGGACGAGCTTCGCTCGAGCCGGCGATAAGGCGAGCATCAGAATATCGGGGTGGATCAGCCGGATGTGCCGACGCACTCTCGCTATCTGCAGCGCAGCTCCTGATAGAGAGCGCTGGCATGCAGTTTTGCCTAAAGTCCCTTGATATATAGAAAGTAGCGACACTCTCCCCCATATCCTCTCCCAAGTGTCCAACCCTCCACTCCCAAGTGTCCAAACCGTATCTATCTCCTCTCCCAAACGACCACCGTGCGGGCGCCGGCCGCTGAGCCGTGCTCCCAATTAGGGTTGCAGAAGTTGCGCCTTTTCCTTTCCTCAACCTCTCCTCCTCCTTCTCCTATAACCCGGCTCGCGCCACTTCCTATCAAGAAGGCTATGTCACGCAGATAACGCGCGCGTATCCCAGGCGACGGCCCGTGAAGCGGGGAGGTGGAAGGCGGGAGAGGAGGGTGCTCGGCGTGGCGGCTCGGTTAAAAGAAAGACGGTACTCTCCCAAAAATATCCAGGGACTTTAGTTTTGCCGAGTTTGGCCACAGCTCGCATGCTTCACTTTACTTTTGGGACACCTGTATACATGTGAATGCATAGTAAAGGGCAAGAGAAAATGGAAAAACGGGAAATCGTACACACTGCCTGGCGCAGAGCCATATACTTAATTCAGCTAGTGTGCGTGAATTGAATTGCTCCTAAAAACACTGTTGATCACAGGCGCAGTAAATATTGAGTGTATGTATACTTGTAAGGTTTGTTATTTGCTTGCTTGGCATTGTTTCCTCTCTTTTGTCTTCGCATATGTCGGTTATACAGGATTTCCTGTGTTCTGCTTGGAACGATTTGGTGTGGCGATGTTCCGATCGTACACGACTTTTCGTCATTTCCCAATTATAGAAATTAAATGAGGAAGGAGAATCCCATTTCGGTATATGGTATATCGAAAGGTAAGGCTTACGTATACGAGCGCAATTATACAGAATTGTAGATACACAACCACACAAATGCCCGCGATCATCTGAAAGGCAGACTGCTCTTCTCCTGCCCGCTCGAAACACAGAACAGGAATGGAACTGCATTCGATGCCTATGTAGTTCACGGTCTGTACATTCTTCTACTTTGTTTTTAGGAGCTCACTGCATACTTAATTGCTGGATTTCGCGTACCAAAAACGATATACATTTATGCGACACGCAGTAGAGTGGTACTCCAGCTTAATTTTGATCATCTGGGTTTCTTTGATGTGCACTTACAATCGAAGTAACCTGGCGTTTTCGAAAAGGCACCCATCAAAATGCGGCCGCCGTGGATTGGGATCGAACCCGCGTCTTCGTGTTTCCCAGCGTAACGCCGCAGCCGCTATGCCATGCACCGCCGCGGGTTGTATGCTCAGTGCTTATACCCAGAAGTTACTAGCAATGACAAGCTGTACTGTTCAAATTTACAGTCTAAACACGACTCAGTGTGAGCGCAGGGCAAACAAACACGGCTCGCTCGGGTGTCTTTTTTAGAATCGCGGGCTGCCGAGTCGTCTGGTCGAGTGCCGTCCGACAAGTCCGCTTTCATCACTTCCTTATAACTGTTTGCAAAGTGACGTTTCGCATTATTCACACGCTATGAAGATGTGAACGTCGCGATTGTCATCACGATACCCTGTTTGTCAGCGATAAACGGAGATCATATCGTGTAAACTGTGACACCGCTGTGCCTGGAAATGCACGCACCTTTCGAAAGTCGCTAGTAATTTGGCGGCATCTCTGTGAAAGGTTTCATTCAGCAAAAAAGAGTATATTTCGCTTTTACAGGCCCTCTGAGTCTTCGAAAGCCTCCGTTAATTAAGCAACGACTGCTGACCCGAAAGTCGAGGGATCGAATCCCGGCCGCGGCGGCTGCATTTTCAATGAAGGCGAAAATGTTTGAGGCCCGTGTACTTAGATTAGGTGCACGTTAATTAACCCCAGGTGGTCGAAATTTCCGGAGCCCTCCACTACGGTGTCTCTCATAATCATATCGTGGTTTTGGGACGTTAAACCCCATATATTATTATTAATGTACTGCGCATGACTGTAGCCGTTCACTTTGGAGACGGCACTACGTTGTCCGACGGGCCGTTCGATGTGACGCGGTTCAGGACGAACGTACGTCAAAATTATTATTATATACTCAACATGAATAAAATAAACAAATTGCGCATGCATTTTGAGCCTACGACTTGGTTCTTTTTATGTTAAAATGGGAGATGAATGGGTGCGGAATATTTAAATAGTTCGTATACAGGCTAATTACGATTAATTACTGGAACTTGCACGGAAACACGTTACTTCATTTTCTTTCTTGGAATGTATTATCAAATGCTTTGAATTATGCTGCGCGAATTTGACACACATGCGGACAGTTCATAGCTGGCGCCTTAAGGGGCTATGCAGGCTTTTATTTTTTGCGTATGTGTATAAAAGGGTTTGAAGAATATCAGTGTACAGCGCCATGGTCTTGATTGCAGCGTCATTTTGTGAACACACCTTCCTTGCCTAAACTTTCTTCGACGTGACCTTGAGCGCTCCCCGAAACGCTCTCTCCCTTCCGCGGGGCAAAAACGCGCGCGAGCGTGGAGCTCCTTATATATAGCACGCAGCTGGGCTTCGCGCACTCGTGCCGCGTGCGTTTATTAAATAAGGCGAATCGTGTTTGCGATACCGCAGATGATGCCCGCCCGAGGAGGCACGGGAACACGCGCGCGGCAACTCCGGCGTCGTCGAACTAGCGGCCGCCAGGCCTCTTCTCTCGTGCTTCCCCCACCTATCTTCATTTTTCAGCTCCTTATTCTCGATGCTCTCTTTCCCCGTCCCGACGCCGGGTCTCGTTTCCATCCGAAAAAAAAAGGGGGGGGGGGGTCTAGGGAAGTAGTCTGCCGTCCCTGTACAGTGCGCCTGGAGATGTGGCGTGTCTTGTTCACACTCCGTGTTGCGAAACGAGTGCGTGCTTATTTATTTAGTAACCAGAGAAGTCGCCGCCCCAACCCGCGGCCTGAGAGAGGAACTTTAGCTTGTCTCCTTTCAAGTCATTCATATTCTCCATCTCTTTCTTCAGAGAGAGAGAGAGAATATGAATGACTTGAAAGGAGACAAGTCTCTTCAGCGAGAGAGACAGTGCGCGCGCGCATTTATCTCTCTCTGTGCGTGCCTGCGCGCGCGTGTGTGTGCGTGTGTGTGCGTGCGTGTGTGTGGGCTGGGCAGCTAGAGCAACGATGGAGTCTGTCGTGTGTGTGTGTATGTGTGTGTGCGTGTGTGTGTGTGCTGGGCAGCTAGAGCAACGGTGGAGTCTGTCGTGTGTATGTGTGTGCGTGCGTGCGTGTGTGTGTGCTGGGAAGCTAGAGCGACGGTGGAGTCTGTCGTGTGTGTGTGTGTGTGCGTGCGTGCGTGTGTGTGCTGGGCAGCTAGAGCAACGGTGGAGTCTGTCGTTGCTTTGCATAGTGACACACCTCCCTTCGCCAGTCCTGTCGCGCGGTTAATGAAATTATATTGCCAGCGAGAGAAGGATTTCTGGCGCAGTGACAACTCGGATTACGTCGGGATGTTACCCAGGGCGCTCGTGCCTCGTATTTCGCTCACCTCAACCTCGCCTTCCTCCTCGTTTCCACACAGAGGTGACGTGCTTGCCTTAGCTCACACGTGCATTTCTGTATTGAAGAAAAACGTTAAACGTGTTATGTTTTTTAAACGTGTTATGTTTAGAGATGTTGAAGCCCTTCTGTGAACGCCGGCTGCGCTATTTGACGTGGATGTGTAATAAAGGGCACAAAAAAGAAAAAGAAAGAAGTTGTGTAACTTTCCATCTAAACCCGTATACTTAAGACAGACTTGCACCATAAAGAGGGCCTGCAACGCTTTTCCAAGTACTCATCGAATGACCTCAATATCGGAGTTTATTACCTCACGAATCGACTGTCGCAAAAAAAAAAAAAAATTAGAATCCGTCAAGTAGGAGCGGAGTTACAATGGTTTGGCGCTCGCTCTGAGCACTTTGCTTCTCCTTTCATCCCAGCGAGCGTGCTGAAAGCTACACAGGGGAGTGGTAGTGGGGGAGGGGAATGAACAGCGCGGGCAAGAACCTACGTCCGTACGTTATCGCGCGTCATGACCTTCAGGACTTTCTTTTCTTGTTTTCTTTATGGTAAAAGCATGCGCAAAAAGACGGCAGCAGGAGACGAAGAACGACCCACGACAGCGCCTGTCCGGTGTCGTTCTTCGTCTCGTGTTACCGTCTTTTTGCGCTGCTGTCACCACGAAGATCAACCAACCAGCCCACTTTTGCACGCTACCGTTTTCTTTGAACGCGCGGCTCACTTCTAGTGTGATCACGAGCGCTCTGGTGCAATTCCATACTATATTTTTAGCACTGTATACAGAGCGCGGCGTGGGCACATGGCAGGCATAAAGTTCTGCTACATGAGCCGAAGTGGTATAGAGCCTTTATGAGCTGTAAGATGAGGCTTGTCGGTGCTTCGCTTTAATGATTGACATGCAAGGGCACGACCTCCGATATCACTGCCCGCAAGATTAACGTCACGAGGACCGTGGTTCCGACACTCCCAGTGTTTTCAATTGGATAGTATTCACGGGCTCCGAAAGAAAACGCCACATGCCTTGAACACACTGTACGGATGTATGAATGTATGGGTCAACTAATGAAGGAACGGACGAAAACGAACGAAAAATCCAAAATAAAAGGTTTAATAATTGATTTGGTTAAGATAGTACAACACCGAATTGAAAAAAACGCCAGGCCTGCGCTGAAACCGCAGCACAGTCACAGCGAAAGCTGGAAGAGCGGCGTTTCTAGAGCCCGTTAAGCTCTCTTGGGGCTACAATACAAGTACACTAGGAAGGTACCCACTACGCCATAAATCACAATTTTTGTGAAGTTGGGAACCACCTACTAAGCCATTATTCGTCATTCTGCGGAGAAGCGAGCCACGAGCTACACGTCTGTAAGGCATTATGTGCACTTGTTGACGCGACGACTGATGACGATGAAGAATTATGGCTCAGCCCTTTGTAATGGGTTGGAATCTTTAAAAGGCTCACCAGTTATGTAATTTGCATTGGGTGACGCCCGGTCACTATTTCCCTCTCCCGTCATGCTGTATAACATACGTTGACGTGGGAGAGAGACGGGGGGGGGGGGGGGGGGGGTGGCGAATAACTTTACTGAGACCCCGAGGAAATGGATCATGCGCTTATGGGCTTCCTTGGCAACCAATACAAGTGCACTTGCGAGGAACCCACTACGCTATAAGTCATTGTAGTTTTTGAGAAGTAGGGCAGCAGGCACTGTGCCATTTTTCGTCATTCTACGGAGAGCGTTGGTACCTGCTAAACGCATGTAAGGCATTATACGCACTTTGTTGATGCTGTGCCTGATGACGTTGAAAAATTATGGCAGAGGCCTTTGTAAGCGTAATTTTTGGGAAGTTGGGAAGCACCCAGCACGACACTTTCCTTGTTCTGCGGAGAAGCGAGGTACCATATGTAAGCGATTATGTGCAGTTTGTTGATGCGGCGGTTGATGACGATGAATAATATGGTTGCGCCCTTTGTAATGGGTTGGAAGCTTTAAGCGACCCACTAGTTACGTAATGCATATTGTGTGACGTCCGGTCGTTATTTAACTGTCCCACCACGCTTTATAACACACTTTAACCAGAGAAACGTAGAGCGAGCGAGAGAGAGAATTGACTTATTGAGACCCTGAGGAAATGGATCATGGGAGCCTTATGGGCTTCCTTGGCAACCAACAGAAGTGGACTTGCGAGGAACCCACTACGCTATAAATCATTGTAATTTTTGAGAAGTAGGGCAGTAGGCACTGTGCCATTTTTCGTCATTCTACAGACAGCCGTGGTACCTGCTAAACGCATGTAAGGCATTATGCGCACTTTGTTGATGCTGTGCGTGATGACGATGAAGAATTATGGAAGAGCTCTTTGTAATGGGTTGGAAGCATTCAACAACCTACTCGTTGCGCAATTGGCATTGTGTGACGCCTGGTTACAGAATTCGCGTTGTGCGACGCTTGGTGCTTATTCTACTCTTTACCACGCTATATTGCATATGCTAATGTGGTTCGTACCGACATGAAGCCTGTATAGGACCTTTTTGCAAAGCAGTTTCAAGCACCGGCATGGCTCAGAGGTTGAATACTGGGCTCCCACGCAGAGGGCCCAGGTTCGAACCTCGTTCCATCCTGGAATTTTTTTCTTATTTAGTTTTTTTTCTTATTTCGAGCGATACTGGTTACGGACACCGGCGGCGGCGGCGGCGGCGGCGGCGGCGGCGGCGGCGGCAGCGGCGGCGGCGGCGGCGGCGGCGGCGGACAACTACGGCACCAAAAACGGCCGGTGAAATGATCTCATAACAGCTTTCGCTGTAAAACGGGTGCTGGAACATCATGAAAATGGAGGGAGAGAGAGATAGAGAGAGAAAGAGAGAGAGAGAGAGCCTAAGGCTTTTGAGAGTGGCCTAAGGCAGCGGCGGCGTGAAAAAATTTCTATAGGCTTCTGCTAGAGGTACAATTGTTTCTTTCTCTTAAGGTTAGGAGGGAGTGGGTGGGAGATATCGCACTTATCGTTTAACTTTCCTGTTTTTTTTGTTTTCTGTGAATACTCTTCGCAACTTTTGCAAAGATGTTCGTGCAGAAACGCGCATCGCGTGTTCGATGCCATTTCGGCCAGTTTCGGACGAGTGCTTGTCCGCGAAGGCAGCGTGGACGGCGCTCTCTCTCAGGGCCGTCGCTATAAGCGGCGCCGCTGAGTGCTGTATAGCTGCACGGAGCTTTTACTCCGCATGGCCGCGTGCCTTGTCTTGCATCACACGCGGCCATTAATTCTTCCGCGCTGGGCAGTGGCCGGCGGTAAACGATGATTAGCGGCTGTGCACCGGCTGCAGCCGCGTGCGTGCTTGCCCGCGCGGGTCTCCATGTGCGTGCATTTCCTGCGAGTTCGAACAAAAGTGGGCTGCTACAGATGCGAGACAATGTTGTGGGGGCTGGGTAGCGACGTCTAACAAAGCGCAGTTCATTCGTTATCGATCTGCGTTTTCTTTTCCCCCCAGTGGCCGTGGAAGGGCGTATAGCGGTGAAATATGATGGGTCCACTTGAACGGGAAGGTGAAGTTCACGTGCTGTGTGTGTTTTTTAAATGCGAAGCATTTCTTAGCGAACCTTTGGCACTTTGAGCGTTTCTATCTATCTATCTATCTATCTATCTATCTATCTATCTATCTATCTATCTATCTATCTATCTATCTATCTATCTATCTATCTATCTATCTATCTATCTATCTATCTATCTATCTATCTATCTATCTATCTATCTATCTATCTATCTATCTATCTATCTATCTATCTATCCGCCTACGTCTGGGTTATAGTGAACTTATAGTCTGGGTGCTCTCATGATCGCCTCCTTAACTTCGTGTAGACCAAAATTGGCATGGTAGGGTAACAGGATTTGACCAATATGACTGTCGATTCGTGACATGCATAACGTGAAAATCCTGTCGCGTACGTCGTCAAACCCTTTCCTCCAGACACGTGTGGCACATACCCGTTTACCACGGGCCGCGGTGTACGGGTATGCGCCGCAGGTGACTGACAGTTTATATCTACCGAGTAACGGCGAGAAAAGACATTGGTAACTTATATGCGAGAGCGTTAAGAAAAGCCGACATCGGCAGCGTTGACCCGATGAATGGAAAAATAAAAATTAGGATCCCAGCAGGAATCGAACCCAAGCATTCTGCGTGGCAATCAGGTATTCTGCCACAGAGCCACGCCAAGTCTGTAAACTGGTTTGGAAAAACAGCCTACGCAGGCGTAATGTCGTTGCAACGTCAATTGTGGTTGTGGTGCTGGCTATCTAATTTTGCAAGAAAGCAATAAAGACTACATGATACTTCTACGATGTGTGTACTTCTACGATACAAGCGTCATATCAGATTAACGTCTGTGGTTCCAGTGTTGGCTCCGCTTTTATAGCAGTCTAATAAACATTACATTTTAAAGACGATAGTCTTTCTTGGGGAACTTAAACGCAGAAATTTTGGTCTGTCTTTCTGTGTGTTTTTCTGTTTGTCGGCACGTCCCTCGATTCAGCCACTCGGCCAAAGTTGAACCACTTGCACAAGGGCCAGCCATCGTGAACGGCTCACTAGGTTCATACTTGTGTACATGGTTGATCAAAAAGCAAACATTACGCATATCTGAGGCGCAACATCACTAGGTAAGTATTAGGTGGTGTGTTCCTTTAATAGAAAATACATAGATACGTAATTCTAGAGACCCTAGTTTCTTAAGCTGCGCTGAAAATGCGACTGCGCCGAAACTTGGCTTTCTCCGTGCCCTCTGCGCGAGCTCATTGTTGTGTTTCGGTTTCAGTTCAGTATTGCACTGTACGAGTGCCATGGGGCGCCGCTCTGGCATTCCTGCTTTACCCAGGCGACGTGAATATAAAAGAGTGTGTGGAGAGTACTCGTTGAGTGCGGACGTTTCTTCTGCTTCGGCGCTTCGCGCCAAACCGCGTGTTCGGGCTGGCTGGCGTCCCCGCCGGTCGCGTTGGTCACCGACGGTCTTGCCTGCTGCTGCGCCGGGACTACCAGCCCGCAACACAGCATTCACGTTTCCCGACGTATTGCCAGATGGCGTTCATATCTCACGCAGCGCCTCTTCTATCGTCTTTAGACGGCATTTGCAGCGAAGCACGCAGATACGCGGCCAAAGTTTTTTATTCCTATGATTCAGCAAGCTATATTGAAGCATTGCTCGACCCGAAGGAATACATCAACGATAGTTACGTATGATATTCACATCATCGCACCGCAAAGTGCACTTAGTCCGCCAGAACGACGCAGTGTCCTCTTCATTTCTTACGAGGCTGGGCGATGGCCTCATGCTGATCGAGGATGATGCCAGATTGACTGACAGCCGCTTTGTAGACTATAGGCTACGTAGGCCACATACGCCCAGAGAGTCTACGAATACGACAAGTTGATAGACAGTAGATCCTATCCAGGCCTACCAGCCTCGACGGCCTATACCTCACCAACGCGAACGGTGACTTTAGGTTCCAACATGTCGCCGGCTCTATCGACAGACAATTTGTCGACGAAATGACGCAGGCATCCACGATTTCCAACAGCTGTACTATACCTCATACTTCACTACACGCGGACCCCTCGTCACCGCGATCACGACCGAATCCAATAACAAGTCACGTCCAGCGGCTGGTGCTCACTGACCACGGTGATGATGACCTTGTTCACGAACTGTCTAGAACTTCTTCCACACATGCACACGGGTTCGTGAAACGTGCGTGCGTTCACCATCATAAGGGAAAAGTATAAGCACAACATATCAGCTTACCGCTTCTGGTGTTGATATAATATACACGTTGCCGCTGGCAGCGTTACCCAACTATAAACTGGTTATATAACACATATATGGCTCTTCAACATATATGTGTGCGTATAAAATTTATACAAACCTTTGGCGTCATTTTCTAACGTTTCGCTCAGTAAAAAAGAATTACGCCACAGTCACCTTCCCGCCGCGTGCTTCGCATAACATCGACTTCCATGGTACGTGGGATCTGCCGAATTTTTTGTGCCTTCAATTCTCCCCTATTACTGCCGGTCGCATCAGGCTGCCGATTCCGACAATAACGGCAACGTGCGAGACATTTTTGTCGCGACGCTGTTAACTTTCGTAATGTTTTTTTAGTTGCTCAATTTTTATTTTGGGTAACCCTTCTTTTTTTTTCATTTTTTGCTGCACAACTTATAGAAATGGAGTAGCCGAGGTAATATAGGCCTCAACCTCTCCACAGCAAGCCAGTTAAAACAGAACAGAGCAAAACAGCATATGGACCATAAATTAGCTCGTTATATCCGATATTCGTTGTAGCAGTAGAGATAGAAATCGACTCTAACAAATCAGCAAAATGGCTTGCGGAAAGATCTCAGATACAAAAAAACGCCAGGCCTGCGCTGAAACCGCAGCACAGTCACAGCGAAAGCTGGAAGAGCGGCGTTTCTAGAGCCCGTTAAGCTCTCTTGGGGCTACAATACAAGTACACTAGGAAGGTACCCACTACGCCATAAATCACAATTTTTGTGAAGTTGGGAACCACCTACTAAGCCATTATTCGTCATTCTGCGGAGAAGCGAGCCACGAGCTACACGTCTGTAAGGCATTATGTGCACTTTGTTGACGCGACGACTGATGACGATGAAGAATTATGGCTCAGCCCTTTGTAATGGGTTGGAATCTTTAAAAGGCTCACCAGTTATGTAATTTGCATTGGGTGACGCCCGGTCACTATTTCCCTCTCCCGTCATGCTGTATAACATACGTTGACGTGGGAGAGAGACGGGGGGGGGGGGGGGGGGGGTGGCGAATAACTTTACTGAGACCCCGAGGAAATGGATCATGCGCTTATGGGCTTCCTTGGCAACCAATACAAGTGCACTTGCGAGGAACCCACTACGCTATAAGTCATTGTAGTTTTTGAGAAGTAGGGCAGCAGGCACTGTGCCATTTTTCGTCATTCTACGGAGAGCGTTGGTACCTGCTAAACGCATGTAAGGCATTATACGCACTTTGTTGATGCTGTGCCTGATGACGTTGAAAAATTATGGCAGAGGCCTTTGTAAGCGTAATTTTTGGGAAGTTGGGAAGCACCCAGCACGACACTTTCCTTGTTCTGCGGAGAAGCGAGGTACCATATGTAAGCGATTATGTGCAGTTTGTTGATGCGGCGGTTGATGACGATGAATAATATGGTTGCGCCCTTTGTAATGGGTTGGAAGCTTTAAGCGACCCACTAGTTACGTAATGCATATTGTGTGACGTCCGGTCGTTATTTAACTGTCCCACCACGCTTTATAACACACTTTAACCAGAGAAACGTAGAGCGAGCGAGAGAGAGAATTGACTTTATTGAGACCCTGAGGAAATGGATCATGGGAGCCTTATGGGCTTCCTTGGCAACCAACAGAAGTGGACTTGCGAGGAACCCACTACGCTATAAATCATTGTAATTTTTGAGAAGTAGGGCAGTAGGCACTGTGCCATTTTTCGTCATTCTACAGACAGCCGTGGTACCTGCTAAACGCATGTAAGGCATTATGCGCACTTTGTTGATGCTGTGCGTGATGACGATGAAGAATTATGGAAGAGCTCTTTGTAATGGGTTGGAAGCATTCAACAACCTACTCGTTGCGCAATTGGCATTGTGTGACGCCTGGTTACAGAATTCGCGTTGTGCGACGCTTGGTGCTTATTCTACTCTTTTACCACGCTATATTGCATATGCTAATGTGGTTCCTTCCCGACATGAAGCCTGTATAGGACCTTTTTGCAAAGCAGTTTCAAGCACCGGCATGGCTCAGAGGTTGAATACTGGGCTCCCACGCAGAGGGCCCAGGTTCGAACCTCGTTCCATCCTGGAATTTTTTTCTTATTTAGTTTTTTTTCTTATTTCGAGCGATACTGGTTACGGACACCGGCGGCGGCGGCGGCGGCGGCGGCGGCGGCGGCGGCGGCAGCGGCGGCGGCGGCGGCGGCGGCGGCGGACAACTACGGCACCAAAAACGGCCGGTGAAATGATCTCATAACAGCTTTCGCTGTAAAACTCATCATTATAGGTTTCAAACGCACTATAGACCAGGTATTCCTTACCTATCTCCTTGTGGCATTTCAAACTGAAGCTTTCTTTTTTTTTGCGCTGGATGACCAACATTTCTGCAACTTATTAAACCGGATTTTAAACCAGATTTTAAATGTCACATCTGCATTAAAAAAAAAAAAAACGTGGTTGTGAATTGCCTCGCAGGATCTAAATATTTTTTTTTCGTTACAGCTGATATCGCGGCGGCTCGGGTGTTATAAAAAGAATAGATGTCGCTGAAATGAAGCGCGACAAACGAATGTCCGTATTTAGTTCGCTATAACCGACAATTCGTTATATGAGTTTTCGTCATAACGTGGTTCAGCTGTACCACGTTAATATCATACGCTACGAGAGACAATTATCGCTTCCGCAAATGAGAGAAAAGAAAATTCTGCGTCAAAGAAAGAGAGATGATGAGAGAAAGGCAGGTTCCGCATTTTGATTGGGCTGAAACGTAACATCGCTCATGCACTTTTGTTTGGATTCATATACGTTAAGGAACGCCAGGTGATCAAAGTTTGTCTGCAGCAGGCTTGTTTACGACTCCGATTTATAAGTTGAACACCATGAACGACAGTATATCTGGCATGAGCATTTGCTCCAGTTTGTTCACATATGAGCTATTTTAAAGCGCAAGACGGTTCTGCGTGTACGGGCCCAGATACATTACGCGGGACATGCGTATATAGCCGACGAATTGAAACGCTTTGCATTGTTAGCGGAAGTACGAGCTAGAATAAGAAAACGTAGTTTCTATCGAACGACCTGTTTGGAAAGAGAGCTTGATCTTCTCGTATTTCTTTTTTCGACTGTCTTCCCGCGGCCTTTCATTTTTTTCAAGCCCTTTGTCGATCCCCCTCTCATACAGCGCACACTCAAACACTTCAACTGCGAGTGCTTTACCGTTTCCGTGTTGTCAACAGGAAGCTTCCTCGGGAGTCATACAATGGGAAAACGAAACACTTCAGCTATCCCGTTGAAAGCGGAGGTCCGTCATGGTTGTTACGCCGGCTGACGTTGATACACTCGTTGAAGGAAACTGGGCTTATAGATACCTTCCTCTTTTTTTGGGAAACTTATTACGACTGAGTTGAGAGTCCCCCTTTGCCTTGATGGCCTGTAGTGCAGAATAAAGTGCGTACGTATCTCGTACGTATCTCGTAGATGCTTCCTGGCCCTCGAAATGCTAACCCATTTTGAGATGTCCTTCGTGTTATCCGTGTTCTTGAGCGAGCATCGATGGTTCTCACAGCGAGCCCTTCTCCTCCGCCCCCCTCCTGCTCCTTTTCGTCCTTTTTTATTTCTACATACACTAAAGTGCACGCGTTTTGAGCTGAGCACAGGCGCGTACGTATAGTCAGGTTAAGCAAACTTCTTTTTTTTTTTTAACTGCGCAAGGTGTCCCCAAAGTGCGCGCCTGTGTGGGCGCGTTGATGTTCCGGTTTACGTCTAGTCTGCTCTTCGCAGTCACCTTATTATTTTTAAGGCGAAAGCCTTAGATGCCTCATCAAACGCGAAAATTGACCGGCGTCCCGCGTCGGCGTCTCCCGTCGGCGGCGTCAACACGATTGATGCAAAAAATCATCATCATGTGATGACGTCGCCACATGACGTCAAGGATCGCAAATTTTTGTGACGTCGCAATGACGTCATCTTGACGTCACGTGACTGGGCATCACATGATGACGTAATCGCATGGCATCGTAGCTTGATCAGAGGCGGGCCGATCACGGAGGCAGTGCGAAACCAGGTGAGCTGCCTCCGATCCTGCAGGGAGGAAGTGGAAAACCACGTTAGATGGAGAAAGCTTTCTGGGGCTAGTGGGGCAGGAACAATACATCGAATGCGAAGAAAAAGAAGGTGGCTTTCGCCTTCCTGTAGTCTTAGGTGAGTGCATAAGGGCCCTGGGAGTTTTTTTTTTTTTTGTGCACGTGAATATGAACAGACTAGCCCAACAAGATGGTTAATATAGTCAGACAGTACATGCGGGGAAAAAGCGAAGAGGGCCAACTACATTGCGGTTATAAATTTTCCAGTGGAGCTCATTCCGCGTCTTAAAGATAAAAAAAACAACAACAGCATAACGAAAGACTACGCTCAAGTATCGGTGTACTAGAGACAGCGCAAAGCGCAGAGCTCGATGCTGTGCCTGGTTCCCTTTCCTGTTCATCTACCGACGCTCCCGTATTTTTTCTAGTTAAAAAAAAAGAACTCAAACACACGTTGCAAATGGAATTCAAAATGAAGCAAACCCAACTGTAACTCAACTGGGGACCTCATTACGCGTAGATGTATGATACTTATACAGATCTCGTACTTCGTAGAGATACGAGGGAGAATGTGTAGTTACGTTCTGTTCTGTAGCAGTGAAGTAGACCCCTACCGCTATAAGCCTTTGTATCCTACATTTGAAAACCACCTTAAAAACGGGCAGAGATGTTGAGCCCAAATTGGCTATCGGAAACTGTAGTGAGCAGCGCGAAACCACCCCGACCTATAAGCCGGCTACTCACATGTTCGTTTTGTTCTGTTCGAGCTCGTCCGTGCAGTCGTGTCTTAGATGCAAGTATGTATAATTCAGGAGAAATCGTGGCAAAGCATTGTTCAGATCTTCTGCGCGACCTGTCCTCCCCTACGTTCGCTTTTACGGCGCCTGTGTACCGTGACCTATTCTTAGATATGTAGGTATTGCGCTTACGGTGCTCGGCTGCTGATCCGAAGATCGCGGGTTCGATACCCGCCGCAGCGGTCGCATTTTGATGGAGGGGAAATGCTATAGAAGTCCATGTACTGCGCGTTGCCAGTGCACGTTAAGAACACCAGATGGTCAAAATTTGCGGAACCATCCACTACACCGTGCATGCCTCATAGTCGTATCGTGGTTTTGGCACGTAAAAACCCAGTTATTTTAATATTATTATTATTATTATTATTATTATTATTATTATTATTATTATTATTATTATTATTATTATTATTATTATTATTATTATTATTATTATTATTATTATTATTATTATTACCTCCTTTCACTTGGGTGTTCGCCTACGGCAACCTCCCTCGTGTATACCGTGGTGCGCACCTTGGTGAGCCATATTTCTACTGCACGAGTTCTTGCTGCTCTTCGCACTTCCCCTTCGTCGGTGTCGTGGTAGGATGAAGGCTGGGGCGTCTGTTACCAGTGAGAAGGTGTAAGGGGCCAAAACTAAACCATGCTTTCGTGCAATAACGATAACGTTTATACTATATTGTTACGTGGTCGTGACGTTGAAGAAGGTAGCAGTCGGCAGGTTCGAGACGAAACTTTTTATGTGGGCGAACAGAGCGTCGGCCGTCGATGAACTGATCGTCGCTGGGACGCGCCGTCTTATTTACATTACGCATCGAACTTTCCAGCCTTATCACTGGAATAATCGTGACTATTCGCGTCCTGCGCGCAATCTTAACAAAATGATCTACTACAATCGCGAAGCTTCTCAAACACCGGTGCGCGGTCTGCGTCCAGCGTTGATAACCGTCTTTTGCGAGTCAAACCCGAATATATTAAAAAATAGACACCCGCTGCAATATGATCATTGCCGTCAGCGAGATAACGTTTACTGGTAGAAGAAATGAATACGTCGCCGCCGCAACATACCCTGTGCAACACCCACTGCCGCGAAAACGAAGCGAGCTGTTATTTGCGGGAGTCATCATGCAGTTTCATGCCGAGTTTCACATACTACATTTACAGCGAAGGACATTGATAGTTGTCCAGTGTGGGCACTTCATTTCTGCCTAAACTATCTTAACCATCTGTTGTTTCTATCACCTGCAGAGTTTCCCGCCTATGCATATACTGGATTTTGCTAAAGAAGCCGCTGAAGTCGCGCCCGCGAGCGCCACATCATGGTCTACTGTCACGTCTGGCACGTTTGACTCATCTGTCAGCGCTTCGCGAGGCGAAAACGAGAAATAGCGGCTGCTTTGGCGCGTGCTTTGACTTCGGCCGATAGAAACGGCGCGGAAAGTCACACACGATACAGGACAGAAGGCTGCATGGTTGGCTTCGCTGTCGGCTGTAGCCACTGGACGTATCAAAAAGCGGTATAGACGAGGCGGCACGCTTCCCGCATGGCAAACGACCCACGCTCGGCGGACCCTCAAGCTCTGCGAAAGGACCGCAGTGTATAGTGCACTAACTTTCCGCAGTTACTAAACGTAACTAACTGTTATATGCACAAAGCAAGCAGTGTCTGACGAGCTCGCTTCTTTTTCTGTAATGTGTACGCACACGTGAAATACTCGTCGGCGAGATCAAAGAACGCAAGCTTTGTTCAAAATGTATACCGAATGCCTGGTAGTCGTGCGCCGACGCAGCGAGCTTTCGCGGAGTGCAGCCTTCCGTATAGTCCCATTAATGGCCTCGAGATCAGTGCTCGCTCGCGCGCGCTCTAACTTTACTGTGCGTTAACCATTTCAGCCAAAGGAGGCTCTCTTTTTCGGCGAAATCCAACTTATATGCCTTCGGGGTAAGTTGTACGTTCGTAAGAAAGCGGGACGGAATGACGACTCGTTGAAAGGATTTACACTCTCGTTACAGGAAGCTGTTTGACGTTATAGGAACTTCACGTGTTGCAGTTGAAGCAAACCTTACGTTTCGTCAGTGTGCAGCGCAGCGAAATGAGCGGATATGCGTGTAGTTCCTGTGCTCATAGCTCGCCGTCGGCACTCTTGCTCGCACAAAGAAAAAAACGCCAGGCCTGCGCAGAAAGCGCAGCACAGTCACAGCGAAAGCTGGAAGAGCGGCATTTTAGAGCCCGTTATAAACTCTCTTGTGGCTACTAATACAAGTACACTAGCAACGTACCCACTACGCCACAAACCATAATTTTTGTGAGGTTGGGAAGCACCCACCACGACATTATTCGTCATTCTGCGGAAAAGCGAGTTACGATCTGCAAGGCATTATGTGCAGTTTGTTGATGGGACGGTTGATGACGATGAAGAATTATGGTTGAGCTCTTTGTAATGGGTTGGAAGCTTTAAATGACCCACTAGTTACGTAATTCGCATTGTGTGACGCCCGGTCCTTATTTAACTCTCCCACCACACTTTATAACATACGTTAACGTGAGAAAGAGAGAGAGGGGGAATTAACTTTTTTGAGACCTTGAGGAAATGGATCACGGGAGCCTTATGGGCTTCCTTTGCAACCAATAGAAGTGCACTTGCGAGGAACCCACTACACTATAAATCATCATAAATTTTGTGAAGTAGGGAAGCAGCCACTATGCAATTTTTCGTCATTCTGCGGAGAACCGTGGTACCCGCTAAGCACTTCTAAGGCATTATGTGCACTTTGTTGATGCTGTTGCTGATGGCGATGAAGAATTATGGCAGATGCCTTTGTAATGGGTTGGAAGCATTCAACAACCCACTCGTTGCGCAACTCGCATTGAGTGACGCCTGGTTACAGAATTCGAGTTGTGTCACGACTGGTTATTATATTACTCTTCTACCACACTACATTATATATGTTAATGTGGTTCGTTCCCGACATGAAGCCTGTATAGGGTATTTTTGCAAAGCGTTTTCAAGCACCGGCATGACTCTGAGGTAGAATAGTGGACTCCCACGCAGAGGGCCCAGGTTCGAACCCCGTTCCATCCTGGAATTTTTTTTCCTTCGCGCGATAGCGGCTACGGACACCGGAGTCGGCGACCGCGGACTACTATACGGCGCCAAAAACGGCCCTTGTTGTGATCTCATAACAGCTTTCGCTGTAAAAGAACACACGAGAAAAAGAAGAAGAAAAAGAAGCTAATCCCCGCACGGCTCCCTTAGATGCGCCGTACTTTCCCGCGTAAGCACTATTTCGAGTATTCCGTCGAGCAGGGCTGGGCAAAGATACTTTGAAATTGTATCGCGATACGATACAAGATACTCAGGCAAGAAGTATTGGAGATACAGATACAAGATACTGCCGCAATAATTGTATCCGATACGATACTTGGCAATTGTATCTTAAGATACTTCGATACATTCTCTAATTTGTTATTATAGATCCATATAATGTAGCAGCGAACGCCTATGCACGAAAATGTCTTCTTGAAAATTTCCCAACTGTGACTTATTTTGTTTAATTCTAATGAAATGTCTGTTAATATCTAAAAGTTTTGCCCTTCTTGCTCAAAGTACATTAGTTTCCTTCCAAAACAATTTATTGCGATTTGCTTTAGCTTCTTCACAGGACAACTCTTTATACAGTTCGCTGACAGCGGTTCTTGCTTGTCATTTTTGCAATTAATGGGAGTCGCTGCTCAGCTTGCCGACCAGCTAGCGGGTTGCCATATAATCACAATAACTTCTATAAGAAGCCTTCGCACGATGGCACAAATACCGGTGTGGACTTTTGCCTTGTCCGTAAAAGACAGTTTGCACAATACCGTGTATCCGGACAGATGTACAGCAGCAACAACGCTGGTAGCGACATTTTTTTTTTTGGGGGGGGGGGGGGGGGGCGCATGGTGTATGCTAGGGGTTTGAGACCTTTCGCTAGCGGCCCCGCCCGCACACATGACCATCTTCGTCCCATTTGTTTTTATTTTCTAGATAAGTATGTTCGTGAGCTACTCAGACATGACAGGTCTCAAGCTTTCCTTTCGTGAGGAACATGTGGTCATGATGTGCTGAAACATAACCGTGGAACAAAAACTCTATATTTCAGAATCCGCGTCCAGAATTCACTCGTTGTGCACATCGGTATCGATGTTTCTCTAATCCTGACTCCAAATTCCCTTCAGAAATGACCTATATGTGAGACATGGGAAAGGCTTCCCAAGTTTCGAATGGCAACGTCATTTTGTTCAAACTATCTCCCACCATGTTCACTGTCCCGGCGCTTCGAACTAAGTTTCGCGACTGTGGCCCGCTGGCTGTAAGCTGAGATTGAGACCCCTGGTGTATACGTAGATGACGTAAAAGAGTAATGAACTTTCATATTCTACTTATCTGCTGGCGTAAAGGATTCTTTGTTGATATCCTCACTAACGTGTAATCTTTTAGCAATTTTTCTTAAACGAGAAAACATGTGCAACACAGAGACGTCTCAGACGTATTGTATAGTTGCACAAAGCGTCGGAGGACACCGCCGTTGTTCGCGCTATTGCCGCTTATAGATCCCTTTAGGTGGCGATTAGTAATACGAAAAATATTTAAGAAGGCCTAAAACAGGAAAACTAATATAAGTAAAATAGAGAGGTGGTTCTGTATCAAACATTCCCATTGAATGAGTACAGAAACACAATACAGACGGTGCTCTTAATAGCAATGAGCATGAAGTATCGTAAACTTACCTATTAAGACAATAGAAAATTCAGTGCCTATGGAAAATTGCCTGAAACGGCTCGTTGGGACGCTCATGAGTAAAACGGAGCATTCAGTAAAACAACGTTTCTCGAATCCCCTTCCTAACATCTTTAAGATGGCTCCTAATGATTTCCGTTATTATAATGCAAACTCAGTTTCGCTATTTTCCTAAGCGATAAGCAGAATGCTTTGCACTGTAACTCAAGGGACGCCTACATAATTATATATTTGTTTTCAAAATCGCCTTGGCAACGTGTAAATGGGTAAACAGTAGTAGAAATATAAAGCAGACAGTTAGAAGAATAAAGCACAGATCTTATTCTGGGAATGCGTTACAAAAGACAGACTGCAGTGACCAGACCAGAAAAACAGTACAGAGACCTAGGTAATGTATGGGATGCAAAATGACAGCAAAAAAGCATTTGTGCTAATAATCAAGTTATGATTTCATAAATTCTTTGAATAAATGTAGGCAGGAAGTGAAAAATACGGTACGCCAAGATATTTTCTGTTAGGTAAAAGCTTGCTCTATTAGATCTAGCATAAGTACCAGTGGTGCTATAGTTGTTTGCGTATGTTATTTGCATATAAGTTAATTCATTGCATGCAAGTCAAGCTTTACATCCACGAGATCCTTCAAATCGCTGATATGTAAAATACACGAGACACAAAGCGACCCCATTCTTGCACGCATCACATTTCGTTACGGAGCAAGACGCAAGAAAATCTTCAATAACGACACTGTAGCAACATCAGAATTTGCGCGATAGACGCTGCACGCAGTGGAGTACGCGGCGCAGGACAGTGGCTAAGAGCAAGTCGCGGCACTGGCGCAACTAAAAAGAAAAGAAGTTGACAAAACAAAAGGTACGTGGGCTGGGCGTAGACGTCCGCGTGCTTGTCTTCCTCATCTTCTGCCCTCACTGGAGGACTCTGGCGGAAAAATAAAATTGCGTCACAGCCCTTAGACTTGTTCAGATGGCTTAGTGGCAGCAGTACCAGCTTGAGAAGCGGAACGTGGCCAGTGATTATTGTTTCCCACGGTTGTGTTGCGATAGAAGTATCTTGTATCTTAAGATACACGATACATTATCGAATATATCGGAAATACAGATACAGATACTCATCTTTCGAGACGTATCGCGATACAGATACAAGATATCCATAGAGTATCTTAGATAGTATCTAAGATACATGTATCTTCGATACTGCCCAGCACTGCCGTCGAGGTAAGGGCTCAGTGAAGTATGAGTGGCTAGGAAAGCCGTTTCTTCTTCCTTCCGCGCTAATCTTTGCCCGCTTTTTTCGTAGCCATGCACTGAAAGTCTTCGAAGCGATGAATCTGCAAGAAGTCTCGAGACGTTTCGATGATGTGTCAGGAAATTAAGGTGTTTATCACTTAATGTGTCCTAGTTGGATTTTATGTGCTCCGTGATTGAGGATTACGGTACCTCTCTTTCGAAAAAAAAAAAGAAGAAATGAGGTACGCTTTATGTATTTTTCTTCTCGTAACATTAACCCCCACAAGAAGAAATCAGCGTCAGAAGGAACAGGCACGCATTATATAGAACGAGAGGGAGTCGCTAGGAACTTGAGGTTAATAAACGAGCGTGGGTCATTAGGTGCGTCAAGCGCATAATCAGCGGTCAGCGAGAGTTACGCAGTCCTTAATATAGAGGGACGATGATTGCGGACACCGGATTGGAGGTAGCCGAGAGAGGTGTTCTTCAGTTGGTACATGAAACACTGAACAGATGTACGAAAACGTTGGGTATAAGGGACACACAGCACAAGATTGGACCACGTCATCCGCGCATGGTTAGCGCGCAGGCCCTGGACTGTACGAAATGATAACATTCATGGCTGGCATCCATGGATAGTGTGTGTATGTCCAGCTCTCCGAATACCGAAAGGTGTTGCCTTTCTCTAGAAGTGCAACAAGCTTCTGAGCTGGCCACTTCTTGTGATAAACAAAGTAATCTACTGTTACATATCGCCATATATTCTGGACATTACACCGCTAAGTCGAAGCCCATCCATCAGTACTTGAACCCTCGACCTAACCAATACAACGCCATGGCGGTTCAGTGACAGGCATTTTCAGCTGCGAAGCACCAGGTCGTGGGTTGAATTCCCTGCAGCATCGGATGCGCTTAAATGCAGGTGGCATGCAAAAGTGCTCGTGCACACGCTGACTTAGATTTAAACGAAAGTGTAAGCACACAAGTTGGTCGAAGGTCAGATCAATCAATCAATCAATCAATCAATCAATCAATCAATCAATCAATCAATCAATCAATCAATCAATCAATCAATCAATCAATCAATCGATCGATCGATCGATCGATCGATCGATCAATCAATCAATCAATCAATCAATCAATCGATCGATCAATCAATCAATCAATCAATCAATCAATCAATCAATCAATCAATCAATCAATCGATCGATCGATCGATCGATCGATCAATCAATCAATCAATCAATCAATCAATCAATCAATCAATCAATCAATCAATCAATCAATAAGCTGGTCAGCCAATACATACTCAAAGAAAGAGAGAGGGAAGAAGAAGGAAAAGATCTCTCGAATGCCTAACAATCGCACTGAACGTAGCTTCGTGGTGCGTTCGAACAAAAAAAAAAAGAAAGAAAAAAGAAGAACAAGCTATTAGAAACAAATAAAGTCGCAGGAGGCAAAGTCACGTCGCTTGTAGAGGAGAGATGTTAAAAGCGGCGAAACAAGAGCCGACGGCCGTCCCGTTCTATTCTGCCTCACAATAGCCCGCAGCAGCCGCTTTCTCGCCAGCGCCTTGTGTCCATATCCACGTCAGCGCCAATAAAAAGAGCCTCGTCGGCATTGTTTTCGCGATTACAGCCCCGAGGAGCGCCGGAAGTGTCATCAGGTGTTAACAATTGCGGACAATAGCGAACGCTCGATCCCAGTCGCGCTGTGCGCTTTTTCTGGCTGCCGACGGCGATCGAGCTTGCTCTCTTTCGCTCTTGCTCTTTTTATCGGGTGCTTCCTATCTCTCGCGTCGCTGCTTAATTCTTTACTGGTCTCGCGCTATCGGGAAACATATACAGGAAAAGTTGTTCACTGACTGTGGATGCCAAGCGGCTGTTTGGCGACTCAATTCAGCACCCCGATTGTGCAGCTGAATTTGGCGCCTCGTTCAATTGTGAAACGTTATAAGCAGTACGACGTGCGGCGTAGCTCAGAAGCAGATGGCCGGCGGCGAATTTTGTTGGGACATCTCGTACAAACAAACAAACAAACAAACAAACAAACAAACAAACAAACAAACAAACAAACAAACAAACAAACAAACAAACAAACAAACAAACAAACAAACAAACAAACAAACAAACAAACAAACAAACAAACAAACAAACGAACACGGGCGCACAAACATACCGATCCCACCAGACCATCTGCGCATGCGCGAGTTTCCGACAGTGGCACTGTCGCCATCTTAGTTGTAGTTCTCGGAGCGCTGCTGGTGCGGCTGCTTGCTGCGTGTTTCAGGTATATTGGGGTTTTGCACCAATCCTCGACACGCAAGACGATTGAACGCGGTGGAAAACTGTGTCCGCACCTCCAACGTATGTTATTTCATTTCAGGTTAACTGCATCCTAGCGCTAAAAGAAAAAAAGAACAGTTGATATGTGCCTGCGTGTGACGAGGTGGTCTCGTCGGGTTGATGAGCTTGCGTCGTTTTGCTGAATAAATATTAGTAATAAAAAAAGAGAAATCACGTTCCCGTCGTCATGAGAGCAAATATCTTCTCCAGTGAACGCAAGCACGCAAGCGACACAAGCTACAGTATCCGGAAAATAACTTGCCCAAACTGCGCAGAGCTCTCCGCTATACAACAGGAGAAAAAAAAAAGCCGAAGGGGACCAAAAAAAGAAGCTTATTGCGCTTTTTTTTTGTCGAAACGACACTTTCCATGTAGACTGTGTTGTCAACGCAAGACTTCGATCACAGTAATAAGTTAAACGTGAATGAAGATAAAACGGTCGCCGTGAAGCGGGTTAGAGGCGCGTCCGCTGAACAGTGACTGGCCGTTCATGCCGTTTGGCAAAGGTTAACATCACGAAAATCTCGTGAATGGAATAATATTTCCTGCTGGAATTAGTCAGTAAGAGATTTTGGCGGCACACGGAATGCGGCGGATAAGCAGTCTCGCTCCGGCTGGCGGCGGCGGCCTCAGCCGGTGGCTCGGCGCCGGTATCGTCGCTAGGCCTACCGCTTCAAAACGGCAGTGTACGGTTAATAGCCTACGCTCATAAAGAACTCCAGCTTTGCTACCGCTGTTGCCCGCTTTACGATGCGTTCACAATAATATCGCATATTGAAAGGAACAGGGAAATCCCGGCGGCGGAGTTGGCTGCGATACCGGCACGGCCGAGTTTTCGCCGTGCGCTCCACTGCGCGAGCTGTACACAGCATGCAGTTATAATCTTGGCTTGTATCACAATCTCGTTCATGCTAGACGCTTGACAGTCGTCATCGCATTTGGTGAGAGGTCGGTTTAGGTCTTCCTATAAATTAAAGCGATATCTGTTGAGCCCGGAAAGGACGTTGTATCCAATCTGTCGCCGCTGGCGGCGATCGGCCCGGCAAGGGGATCCAGCTCGCGTTATATGAACTTTTGCTGTCGCTGATCGGTCCATCGTTCCCGCAGCAAGGTTGTTATGACGCAATAGGGCACTGCTAAACCACGATGCATCATGCACAGGGAGTTCACAAACACGTTGAACAAGAAAGTGCGCGGTAGTTGCCTCTCTGTCCGACTTCGTTGACTGTCGCACACATTCCTGTCGGAGCTTGAAATCCTTTGAGAACACGCAAAATCGGAGTAATTTTGCTTCAGGCTCCTGTTGTAGCATTCCAGTACACAGCTCGTCAACCCAACCATCGCAATTCCTCCAAATAAGGCCGCTAAAGCTCGTTAATGAAGCTCGCCAATGCACCAGCTGTAGGCAGCTGAACGTACCGAGTACTACAAGTACCGGCATGCACTGCGGCAGCGGTGGCGTAGTGAAACTCGCGGTGAGATCGGTCTATTGGGACACACTCAATTGTGTGTTTGTGTCATGGCGGAAAGAAAAACTAGCGCAAGCACAGGCGAGAACCGAACAACACGAGCGCTTTCTTCTTCTTCTGTTTCTGTGTTCGCGCTGGTTTTTCTCTCCACCTTGAGACAAATACACAAAAAACACACAAACGAACAATCGGGCGAATGAACGAGTAAACGGCCCAACGAATAAGTGAACGAACGAACGTGTAAACGAACAAGTAAAGAAAAAATAAACGGACGAACGAACGAATTGAAATGTTACCGGCAAGCCGTGTTATCTATATCGCTTTCTGGGAGGCCTGTGCTATAATGTGATTCTTTTCTCGTTTCCAGTGTGCGTTCTGTAGTACACCGCAGCTTTTGTTGATTCAGTGTTGTCACATGCATAGCGCGTGCGTAGCAACACTGAATAAGTTTTATTTGCGCGCGCTAGTCGGGGCGTTCTTCGCGAAACATTATATTTTGTATCAATCGTGGCTTTAATTTCTTCACTCTTTGGAACGCCGGACGCTAATGAGCTAGCCTGCGTATAGGGATGTTTACCGAGGAATTTCCGGTCCGCTTCGATGTCTGCGCGTTTTTCTTTTCTTTTTTTGTGCGCTGTACATGTGTGTATAACGAGAGAAGCTCTTTGCCCGCCTATTTGCAATCGGTGGCATCGATCGCTAGCACGTGCGCCGAATACGTGCTTCGTACGTATTGGTGGATTTAGCTCCGGGGCTTTTATCTAAACACATTTGAACCGAAGAACCCCTGATTACCATGCGCTGCGATGAATTTCAGGAGGTTCATTGTATTTAACCGTAAATAAATCTTCAAATCTAGTTTGGAAGCGGGTGTTGCGTTGTGGCTCTCGATTTGTATTTCATTTAGGAGCGTTGAATATTGCGGAATTAAGAAAAGAAAACGAAACTGTTAAGTTCGCAACGCTGTATCTCGGCAATGAAAAAAAGCAACATCAAAATTTTGCGAACTGCTCCTAACAATAAACCATAATCTATAGCGCACGAACACACTGTGTTTGCTATCCGTTTCTCTACATCTTTCCTGTCTTCACACGATACTGCAGAGTAGCGAACGGGACTTTTAACCCGGCTAACCTCCCCACCTTTCAACTCTCTCTCTTTCTCTCTTTAAAGAGCCCAGAAATATTGCATTGCATACTGCTTTGGAGCGCAGCAATGATTTGTTCTTGTGAAATTATAAGAGCCCCTTGCCAACGTTGTAGCAGTTTCACGAAAGCTGTGAGTTCACGTGTTAAATTTCTCCACTTTAGCTCTTCCAAAGGGTACATTTTACAGAGCTGCGGCATCTGTTCTTGGTGAGAGGTTGCGGATTTAGCTACTTCATACTTGAATTTTTTTTTAAAGTTAAAATCTTTTGGAAGCTCTTGTAAAACATTGCAGGCCTGAATCGAAATTTTAATGCTTCCTGAAGCCGCTTGGACATTTAAAGTTTTCTTGAAATGCGACAGACTTCATTCACATCGACGCAGCGCTTGTCTCATTAAAGCATTTCCGCGTGCTCCACGTATTTAAGTGGAACGTGGCATCGGAGTTGGCCTCGAGTCAAAAGGAGAAAGCTTTAGTGAATCAGTTTTCCAATTTCCGACAATTTCTTACAAAAAATACCAACGGCTTACGTAAATCTGTTTCATAACGCGCCGTTCTAGCTGTTTTTTTATTAAATAGCAACAAACATAATCAAATTTAGCGCTGTGGTTTGCGTGTAGAACAACTTCACCGTTCCTCGTGTATTTAAATTGGCGCTCCCGATCTAAAGCTTTCTTTTTAATGGAGGATTTACTGTAGCAACCGGGCGTCCTAAAAAGGAAAAAAAAAAGCGAGTTGGAATGGTCGATAGTACAGTCCACACTGCTGCTTTTTTCTACGGACGAGCTCTGCTTGAAGCGCTGGTCATGTTCAGCAGGAGAAGCAGTGAGGCGTAAGTGAAAAAAATAATAATAAAAACAGCCGCAAAGCCGCGTTGTTGCGCGTGTATTGTACATAATAGGTGGAATGTAGGGCGATTTGCGATTGCGACGAGAAAAACGCAAGCAAAGGAACACCTCGCATCGGCGAGTGGATTTTGCGCCCATCGCGTGCTTCTTTTGTTCGCGAGGGAATCGAAAAACGTGGGAAACGTAACCGCTGCGCAGTGACCTGTATAACGAAAAAAAGCAACCACGAAAAAAAAAACAAAAAAACACAGACATGAAGGAACAGCAGGACGTTGTTTGTAAAACTAGAACGAATTGCGGCTTGTATGTATGGGCAACAGACACGTAACGCGGTACACAGGTTCGAGAGATCTACGAGGTAACCGATGTTCCTAGGCACATGCAAGAAAAATGAACGATAAAAAAATAACAAAGGCACCTAAGAACGCTCGAAGCGTCTCAAGCTCCTGTTCCCTGCTTCCACAAACGAGCCACGCCTCCTTGCGCACCGTGAGCGCACTTGAATTTTGTGTAGTTTTTTTTACGCTTTGTTTTTGCGTTTCTTTTGCATTCTTCGTTCAAGCATCTCATTGTGCTGAGCTCTCTTGGCTCTAAAGATACACAGGTGGCAGTCTGAGAAAAAAAAAGTACCTGCTCGTTATCAAACAAACGCGTAATACATTCCTGTAAAGCGGGTGTAGCGGCCATGGGCGTCTCTTTGTTTATATAGTATGAGGTTTACTAAGTAAAACACTCGGAGATTTAAAGCAGTCGTTTTTTTAAGCTTTGGGCTCCGCGGACCCTTTTATACAATCAATCAATCAATCAATCAATCAATCAATCAATCAATCAATCAATCAATCAATCAATCAATCAATCAATCAATCAATCAATCAATCAATCAATCAATCAATCAATCAATCAATCAATCAATCAATGCACTTTTTGTTGGGCGGTACAGGGTGTGCACGTGTAGAGACGTACGCAAAGCAAAGCAAAACAATGAAATTGCTATATACAACGATGCACAACGAATATTGCATTCATAATGCACCATTTTCGGGAGTAGTCCGCCGGGATACCCCGTCCCGTCATATAAAGAAAAGCTTGGCAACTCCTGGACGTGAAGCATGGATAAACTAAGCGTAGGTCAAGGCTATACGGGTCCTCACTGAGAGTATATATATAGATTGATCAAGGTCGTCTACCGAGCGTATTATGTTCAGCTTAGCGGTAATCTGGAATACGTATTGTGAGCCCTGGTTGCGAGCTCAGTGGCGACTTGAGACTCACACGCTCGTTCAGAACCTTTATATATAGACACGGCCGCTCATATAGAGCGCCCATGCGTAGTCTCGTATGCCGTCGTTGCCTTGTGGAGTAGCGTGATAG
This sequence comes from Rhipicephalus sanguineus, assembly GCF_013339695.2. Taxonomy (NCBI): domain Eukaryota; kingdom Metazoa; phylum Arthropoda; class Arachnida; order Ixodida; family Ixodidae; genus Rhipicephalus; species Rhipicephalus sanguineus. Next base: position 179,233,798 of record NC_051178.1, read on the forward strand.
GCGTGCATACGGTGACGTCTTCACTGATGCGACTCAGGCCTCGATCAGCTGTGCAGCGGCGATCGCTGACGAGTGGGAGGACTGATTTAGATATCCTCACTTGCGCAGCACGTGCACGTTCCGTCCGTTTCCTGGACTCGCCTCTTGGTAATGGCCAGCGTCGCGCTATCACGGTCCACCTCGATGGGAGGAGGCCGTTATACTACAATCAGGGCCACTGCGCTAGACGATCGCGTATAATCAGTGGCATACAGAGAAGGCGGTGAGAGTAGGCGGGTAACGACGTGAAAGCTCGTTCGGAGTCGAGACGTGGCTGGCATGCTTATTCTTGAGACGCGACTACGGGCGTGGGAGGCGTGTGTCCATCAACGCGTTCAGCTAGCGGATGACTTACGAGATGATGGCGCAGTGCGGGGTGCGCGGCCAGCTTGGCCGTCCGAAATGTCGCGTTGTGGAAGACGTCTCCCGGAGCTTCGTCAACCGCTGAAGGTATTCATAATAGAAGGTCGTATTTGCCGAATGCTATATCTCATTACTAACACGGGGTGGTTGTTTGTCGCCAGAGCTTCCCCACGGCGCAGGAATGGCGGCCCGAAGATTTTGACAAAATAGAAAGTACGTGCATATGTCTACATGGAAGACACCGCGATAAGATTAATGTGTTCCGATAAGAAAAAAAAATGGAGGCGACTGTAATCCTTGACATAGGTGTCCGGTAGTTGCGCTTGCACGTCGGCGTTCGCGTGCCCTGGTGGCCTCCTTGGGATAACATTTTGTTTCGTCGCGCTACCGAAGCGGATCTGAGGGGCCACGTAGAAAGAAGCGCGTGGTTGAGATCTGCTCCGCCAGGTGCCGCAGCGATCTCAGCTGCTCACGAGAAAAGCGTGTGCTCTTTCTAGTAACCCATTCAGTTAATTTTAAATAATTATCCTGACTGTAAATTCGTCGTTATCTTAATTAAACTTATGCTCTGATATCATATGTATCCAATGTAACTCTAAACTTGAACTAAAACCATCGATTTCCTACCAGTTTTATTTTTCAGAAGACATCTTCTGAATATTCGGAAAACCGGAAGTAATTGCTCGACCGGAAGTGCTTGGAAGAGGCGCAAGAGAGTTGCTCGGTGCTTGTGCCACTAATAAAAACAGGGTCAACGGAATTTTTGTGGCGTGGACACGCACGCACGCACGCACGCACGCACGCACGCACGCACGCACGCACGCACGCACGCACGCACGCACGCACACACACACACACACACACACACACACACACACACACACACACACACACACACACACACACACACACACACACACACACACACACACACACACACGTAGGAACTCTATACTAAAGGCGAGCAGGTACCTGGTCATTGCGGGATCAGTGGCAATGTTTCCGCAGACAACGCTGCTCGCACATCCCATCAAGAAGAGACCACCACCGTTCCGATTCCTCTTTCCAGGACAGACGCTGCGAGGCAGCTTCGTCACCTGGAACGTAGTCTCTGTTTGGCGGAGTGGAACATGCCAAGTATAAGACGTACAAGACTCCACCAAATAAACCCTACGCTGGAACTCCGACCTCCATCCGGACTTCGTCGACGTGAAGCTTCACTTCTTTGTCGGCTTTGGTTGGGAGTTGCCTTCACGAAGGCATACACAACATTAATTGGAATCACCGACAGTGCGGCATGCGAGGTCTGCAGTACTGAGGAAGACATTGATCATTTGCTATGCCGCTGCCCTCGATTTGCCTCCGAAAGACGAACTCTTTCTGATGCGATGCGACGATTGGACGATCGGCCGCTCTCCGTGCAGATGCTTCTGGAGCACCGTCCCCATCACTCGTCGGCCCACAAGGCAGTTAAAGCACTTTTGTGCTTTTTAAGGACTACGGGCCTGTGTGAACGCTTGTGAGCGCTTGTGACTATTTTTACAGTGCCACCGCCACATACGTGTCAGTGCATTTATTGATCATTTCCTTTTTTTTCGCTCCCCCCTCTCTCTCTGTCTCTCCCATCTTTCCACTCCCCTACCCTTTCCCCCGGTGTAGGGTAGCCAACCGGACTGCTGTCTGGTTAACCTCCCTGCCTTCTCCTTTTCGTATTCCTTCCTTGAGCAGTCCGATATCGCTGCCCGCGCGCTGTCGAATATGTATGAATACGTACGTATCCAACGAGACGCAGGTGTCGCTCGACATACGCTTTCTTGTACTCTTGTGGACGTGTGCCTTCCGATGCCGATGTGGCACTTTTCAACAATAAGGCTAGGAACAATAAGTTGCGTTACAGAATGTCGATCTGCGTCAGCAAACAAGCGGAACGAAGGAAGCAATGAACATTTCTGTAGAACCAATGGTCTCCGTGAGAGTTTGTTGGGCAAAAAAAAAAAAAAAAATGTAAAGCTGTGGAATCGGCATAGCAATGGTTAAACTTTGGAGTTGAGCGGCTGCCTCTTCTTTTCCGGGAGTGCCGCAGCACAACTCGCAGATCTTTCCTTTTCTGTTCAAATGACCGGCCGAATATTTCGAAAAATTGAGAGCAATCCGGAAGCACCCGGCCTGTCTTGCTCCTGTAGACGGCTGTGCACGAAAGCACCGTCGTTATTGCTTCTTCTGAATCGGTGGTGCCACCGTTATCAGGAAACCGGAGTATTCAGGCGGACGGGTGAAAGCGGAAGGGCTGAGGTTCTGGCCGCCTGCGTCATCCCAGTCACAGAAGTGCCCCGGCACTGAATGAACTGTAAGAAAATGGGTACACGCATGTTTTCAAGGAAGAAAAAATTCGTGTTGTGGTCGCAGAACTCCTCTAGTAGGTCTCTGTAGATTGGAAGCAAATATGATCCCGCAAATATATATATATATATATATATATATATATAATATATATATATATATATATATATATATATATATATATATATATATATATATACCAGGGCCATAGCCAACCGCGTGCCTTCAGTAAAGAGTGCTTGTCGCCTTCGAGAATTTTTCTAGAAGAATAAAATGTTTTTATAAAAAATATTGACGTACACTTCATATTGAAAGCAAACGCGTAACATTAAGCTTGGTATATGTTCGGAATTGTATAATGTTGTGGTCGTGTGTTTGATGTTATGTGTAACTATTTGTCTTAGTGCGTTTTCCTCTGTATGTCAAGCCATACAGAATATCTGAGTTTGGACGTGTACAGGTGAACTTATTTTACCCATCTCATCTTGTGCTCGACTACTTGTGACTCATGCATGTGGTGTTCGATTCTACTGTACTCGCAAATCTTCTGTTTGACTGTATAACATTTCGTGCCCTCATTATCATTTATTATTGCATGTTTCGCCTGCTAAGCGAGAAGGAATAGCCGGTGCCACCATAAAGGCACGAACCTCTCTTATTCACCATTTCAATAAAAAATGCTATTTATTCAATTTATTAATAAATTTACGTCTGATTGTGATCAGGCCGTGAAAATATCGCTTACTGCATTACCATTTCATGCGTCGAACAAGGCTGCATTCTTACAGATCAGGCTAATTTTCCTGAATGTAACAAGATAAGCGGGCACAAAAACGACGTGCGATTTAAGCACACGTGTATAGAGAAGAGATGAGCGATCAGATCTTGGCGGCATGAATCCCGTAATGCACCATTCCAAAGGGCGTGCTACTACTATCCATCCCTTCATAGAACAAAGCTAAAAGATGTCGAGTATGACCCGCAGATCGCGGGATCGAAACCCGGCGGCGGCGTCGGCGGCCGCATTTTCGACGGAGGTGAAAATGCTTGAGGCCAGTGTACTTACATTTAGGTGCACGTTAATTGAAGAACACCAGGTGGTCGAAATTTCCGGAGCACTCCACTACGGCGTCCCTCATAATCATATCGTGGTTTTGAGACATTAAACCCCACCAATTATTATAAAAGATGTCGAGTAGAAAAGTGTCATATACTTAATGCGGGGATCACGCCACCGCGTCGAAATAGAGAAACGTAGGGTACCATATATATATTTTCATCCTTAGCCACCTGTTCTCACTTGCATGGCGCTACGATGATCGCAAGCGAGCCGTTATACTTTTATGTATCATCAATAAAAAAAAAACGATTCCCGAACACCGGATGATTGCACGGCACGCGTGGCCGGAAGCCCTTTTATCACGGTACCGCATTTCCCGCGCACAGCGTCCAATAAGTGCCTGTTGACTTTATGGCCAGGCACGACAGCAAACAAGGATTGAGCGGTATGATATAGGGCTGGCCTGGTATACGGGTATACGCCGAGGCTGGCTGCGTGGCGTACATACGTAGGCGTAGCAAGCGCTGCTTCGTTGACATCCCTAGCAGCGGCGAATGTTTGCCTTGATCCGTCTCCAGCCGTCTTCATAGGTTACAACGTGCGTCCGCGAGATCGAGCGGAGTCGCCGCCTGGCGGCTACTGGCTAAAGCGCGCCTAGTGTGCATTGCTGCCTGCGTCGTCTGCTAGCCACGTCGTGTTTGCATGTGCGCGTACGTCCTGCACCGTTCTCAAAGGGCGATTTGTTCTGTTATGTTAGCGCGAGTTTAACTTCTCGTACGTATACCTAACATGGTGTACAGAAGCAAATGAGCTTGCTCGGATGCATGCGCATTGTAATAAGATCAGTGACTGCGACTTTCGAGAGGACTGTGTATTGGTGTTGTACCCTTCGTTCGCCAGAATCATTTCAGTGTTGGTGCCGCTTTCTGGTTCAAGCACATCGTAAAGTGCGCTTGGCATAGTCCCAAACATGAGGAGCATTAAATAGTGTGTGAATGCAGCGTTCCAGCTACTCGGTGGTAAACAAAAATTCGGCAGATCCCACGTACAGTGGGAATCGATGTTATGCGAAGCATGCGCGGGATGGTGACTGTGGCGTAATTTTCCACATTGAGCGAAACGTTACGGAATGACGCTAGAGGAATGTGGAAGTGGTGTACGCACACACATATTTGAAGAGTCGCATATGTATTACTCAACCAATTGTTTACAGTTGCGTAACGATGCCAACAGCAACATGGCTGTTACGAACACCAGACGCGGTAAGCTGATATGTAGTACTTATATTCTTCAATACTGGATAGCGCGAATCCGAACAGTACAAAGAAGGAACACAGATGCACAGGACAGGAGTTACTCGCGACTAAGCTTCATTCAGGAAAGTTTCCCTAGATATATAGTCGAGTGGCACGCGCAGGCGCACTGCACGTACGTTACAGTCACAGTTACAGTTGTTGTGCTTATACTTGTCCGTTATGACGGAGAACGCACGCACGTTTCACGAACCCATGTGTATGTGTAGAAGGGGTTCTTGACAGTTCTTGAACAAGGTCATCATCACCGTGGTCAGTGAGCACCAGCAGCTGGACCGGACTTGTTATTCGGATCTGTCTGTGATTGCGGCTATGAGGAGTCTAAGTGTAGTGAAGTGCGACGTACAGTGAGACCTCGGTGATACGATTACAGCTCATACGAATTTCGGGGTGATACGAACTTTTCGTTGGTCCCGGCCAAGGCCCATTGGCCTGCAATGCAATGGAGTACAGTTGTTGCGCCATCTAGAAAAATTACACCATCTCCCGCTAAAGGGGACCATGAGGCGATGCGAAGCCGGAGCACTTGCACGATCGCGTTCCGTTGGCGTTCGTTGGGCATGCTACCGACCTCGCGTCGTGGAACGCGAAGAGGGACGCTACGCGCGTCGTATCTTTCATCTAGCCTGGCCGTTAATTCTCACAGGGCGAGCGGGGAACCCGGTCGACAGGCGGGCGAGAGGGGGGCAGCGTAGGAGAGGAGAGAGAAGAGGAGGGGACGCGCATGCGCTCGAGCTCATCGCGGCGTTGCGCAGGAGAGAATTTCGGCATGTCTAGCTCGCGTTTCAGAGGAAGAGTGGAAAGGGGGAGGGGAGAGGGGAAGTGGAGAGGGGCATCAGACTAGAGCACTGCACGGGCCCGGGCCGGCCCGAAAGCCCGGGCCCGGCCCGGCCCGCGGGCCGGGCCGGGCCGTCCGAAGCGTTTTCCGGCGGGCCCGGGCTGGGCTCGGGCTTGAAAGTGCGGGCCCGGGCCGGGCCCGGGCTTGAAGCCGCGGGCCTGGGCCGGGCCCGGGCTTGAGGCTGCGGGCCGGGCCGGACTCGGACCAGCTCATTAAAGGCGTAAGTAGGGCCTTCGAGCACACGCGAACGTTATGCATTGCATGGTCTAAGGTATACTGTGCCAAGCTGAAGTGACACGTACAAAGAGCTGGCTCTTAGTAAAGCTTAGCAATAAAAATAGAAAACAGTTGAAGTGCTATTTTTTTTTTCACCAGTATAGATATAGATTGGCAATGTATATTTTCACCAACGTTTCGTCTGCTGGACCAGACTATGTCAAAGTAACAAGTACATCATTGTGGTTTCCTTATAAACACGCCAGATCACGTATATATATATATATATATATAATATATATATATTATATATATATATATATATATATATATATATATACATATATATATATTATACACACACACAGCACTAACAATGGGCCAGATCACGGTTGTTCCATGGGAGGAATGAAGATTTCGGTCTTTTATTCTAGGTTGACACATACGGTACATTTAATTTATATTCTTGGTATTACGTGCCAAACCACGATATGATTACGAGGCACGCCGTAGTGCCACCGGATCAATTTCGACCACCTCGAGTTCTCTAACGTGCACGTAAGATAAGTATCTACACGGGTGTTCTTGCATTTCGCCCCAATCAAATTGCGGCCGCCGTGGCGGCGGGAATCGCACCCGTGTCCTAGGACTTAACAGCGAAACAGCTTAACCGCTGAGCTACCACCGCGGGCAAAGCAACATTTCGATGCATGTACACAGCGGATTTTCCATCCGATCGCCCGCTACAAAGCGCACGGCATCATTCATAATCATCAACAACTAATATCCTCTAGCGGGCCCGGGTCGGGCCTGTTCATGAACAAGCGCGCCCTGGATAAGTTTAGTAATGAACGCCCGGGCCCGGGCCGGGCCCGGGCTTGGAACGACGGGCCCGGGCCGGGCTCGGGCTGGGTACGGTCAAGTACGCCCGGGCCCGGGCCGGGCCCGGGCTTGGAACCACGGGCCGGGGCCGGGCTCGGGCTGCATAAAGCGGGCCCGGGCCGGGCCCGGGCCGTATAATCCGGCCCGTGCAGTGCTCTACATCAGACATCCAATGAAATGTGGACGAGGACCGAACGAAGGCGAGGACGATCTTGGCGAAGGAGTCAGGCCTCACAACGTCAACATCCGCGACCGTTGAGGTCGCACTTGTGCGGGCACGGCCGTAAATCTCCCAAAAAACATCCCCAATCCCTCCGCGATAACAATCATAACACAGGACCGTGGTTCTGTAACTTTGTGGCCTTGATACATCGCGTCGAAGCGCTTCTTTCGTTACTTTCGCTGCAGTATTCTGGTGTCATTCAAAAAAGCATACTAAAATTTGGAAGGGGCTACTGCTGTCGCGGGTCACAACGCACCTGATTCATTACTTAAATACGCGCGTACGGGCCGTATGTTTACGAGTGCTGGTATGATTGCCGACATCTAGAAACTGAAGTGACAATCATTCAGGGTACTTCCTGACGTTGCTGCGGCCCTGAAAAACAATAAATGAAAATGTACGCCGGCTTTCTTTATTCGTATGCTAATTTTCCATGCTTTCTGGTGATACGAATTTCGGATGATACGAATATTTTTGGTGGTCCCGTGAGATTCGTATCACCGAGGTTTCACTGTATAGTGCCGCTGGTGGAAATCCGGGATGCCTTTTAAACGAGAAAAACTGTGTTACGTACCTCTCCGTTCGTCTGTCACGCAAGATGAATGGATAAAGGCGCCGTCCAAGTACCAGAGGGCGCCACCGTGGAGGATGGAAAAAGAACAAAAAAATATTAAACCTCCTCGCTCAAAACTGGGCAGGCTCACCAGATACAATAAAAACTAAAGCATATTTGAATACCAGAAGGATATACCAACCGCCGAGTCTCAAATCGAGCAGGAGGCAGGCCGTCGCCTGGAGACAGCGCCAGACGAACACCTTGCTTAACCCACTCCATCTAAAACGAATCTTCCCAGGTAAGCATCCGGACGACACGTCGAAATCGTGCCAGGAAGGGCCAGCAACACTCAAACACAGGTTGTGTGAGGGCGGCGTAATTATCGGTGTGATGGCAGTAGCTCCGGAGATCCTGTAGTGGAGGTGGACCGCCGCTCTGCACGGCTCAGACCTCGGTATCCAGACGTGGACAGTCCAGCAAGCCCGTGAGGTGGCGTTGAGGCAAGGACTTGACGGTCACTCATGGGAGAATTAAGCACGGGTCGCGTTAAACCTTGCCGGACGTTCAACAAAGTTGTATCCGTATCTATCGATGCTTGGGCGCCACGGTGCCTTCATTGGACGGCCCAATGTCGGCGACAATTACCGCCAGGGGCACGAATAAAATGAGTGTCTTTACCAAAAGGGATGTATGTATGTATGTATGTATGTATGTATGTATGTATGTATGTATGTATGTATGTATGTATGTATGTATGTATGTATGTATGTATGTATGTATGTATGTATGTATGTATGTATGTATGTATGTATGTATGTATGTATGTATGTATGTATGTATGTATGTATGTACGAGAAAATAGATCATAAAGTTCAAGAACCATCCACCAAAACATGTTTTGCTCGCCAACATCAGCCAGCATTTTCCACTTACCACCAAAAGAAGCTCGCCGCCACCACCACCATCTGCCAGCATTTTTACAACAGTCGCCATCATCAGTCATTATGACCACCACAGCTTCCATCACAACCACTATTCTTTCCACCTTGTCCACTATTGTTTCCACTATATCCACCAACAATTCCAGCATCCACCAACCCAGGATTTTCAATAGGGTGGTCTGCTGGGCCAGTTGGTCCAATATATTTTAAAAGTACGAACGTTAGAACACTAGGAACAGAAAGCACTTGACAGGGCAGATGCTCAACCAACCAAGTTGAGCGTCTCTCCTGTCAATTCTTTCTGTTCCAGCTGTTTTTCCGCTGACACTTTTACAAAATCTATCGTGTCAGCCCTTGCACCTTTCACCCGACTATACCGTCTCTCAGCACGTCTGAATGCGCTTCGATGAGCTTCAGGTGGTTTATTTCTACGCCGAGAAGCTACACGTGTACACGCTTTGCTCAACAGGCGCCATACGCATTAAGGGACTCAGTCTTCTTTATTTATTATCTTACTTCACCAGTCACGAATAGGCTCACTGAACAAGCGCCTGTCCGCATCAGTAAGCCTTCGATACGGCTACTGCCTTCTCTTATCTGCCTCCATAGGAAGACGGATAGTTACGCATTAGATATTGATCAGATTAGTTCAGGTGCCCCGCTGCCTGAACCGGCAGGAGACAAAGATTGATGCTCTGCGCCCAGCTATGCTAACCTAACTTCGTCTAATCTTTTCGGTCCCTCAGCTCCTGAGTAGGACTCGTCGACTATACTTTTATTCTGTGCCGTTGGTCTATTCCGATTTGTCGGATGGCGCCCGGTTTTTGCGGCTTGTATTATTGGCTCTCGATTAGCCCGTGCTATTTCGTTGACACTGCAGCTTTTAGCGCAGGCAATGTTCGCTCTTTTTCCGTTGTCTTTACACTCCTTGTTAGCTGGGGAATAATTTATGGAAATAGAACACTTTAACCTTGTCAGAAAGGTTCGAGCATCATCAACCGTTTTTTTTTCTTTTACAACGCAATGTCAGCACTTTGTTCTGTTTCGCTTATCGCTTGCATTATCTTTCTTTTTACTGTGAATGATTACCCGGTTTACCTCGACGACCAGAGCGGCAGACAAGACCTTGCAGTTTGCTGTTTCGTCGTCGCTTTTAGCTAACCAGCACAATGCTGATTAGCTTTGGCGGTCTGACGTGAATAGCCGGATTAGGCGGACGATGTCCATAGGTAATGAATGGATCTTAGCGTAAACGTTAACTATGTCCGATAAATCTCCTCATACATAAGCAATCATGAAGGAAGAAAAAAAATATACGCACGCATCGCAGTGTAGGTACAAGGATTTGCTTGTATGAGCGTATATACAAACTATTCAGCGTAAGCGGTACGTGCATGTGCAGTGTTCAACCTAAGGCTTGTGCATTTTTCATGGCGTGCCGTCCGTTTTCCTCTCGATATTTTCCCGTCACAAAAGTGTGGATGCTGCAGCTCGAAAGCAACTGCAGCCGCAATCGACTTGTATTGCAGTCTGCTGGCTGTTTGAATAGATTCCGTCTCTGCCTTTTAGACTCTCGCCTGTTTACATAATAATACTGAAGAGTCCCCGGAAGTTGCCGGGAGGAGGGGGGGGGGGGGGGAATAGAGGAACACAGGGACGTCTTGTGTGTTCAACATAAATGGTTGGTCTGTTACAGCAGCAAATTCGTCCCGAGAGAAAGGCGACGCGGTAGGAGGGGGTGGGGATGGGGCGAAAAACGGACGAAGAAATCATAACAAAATTAACGGTAATGTTGCGTTCGTTCCGTACAAAACAGTGGTTCTTGTACTGCGGAAGTGATGATGATATGATGATGATAAACTGATGATGATAATAACGATAATAACGACGATGATACTTTCATGAATCGTATGCCGGATAACTGGGAACGACTGAAACGAAAATAAACAGACTTCTAATGACCTCACTGAGCACTCAACACGAAAAGCAGAAAGCCATAGGATTTAGAGCAGCAGCAGCAGCAGCAGGAAGATGAAGAAACATTTACGAGCCGACGAATATGCCCGTTCCAAGTTGGGCGCCCATCTCCCGTCCAGGAAGCCATGGTTCCGCCCCCATTGAAATTCAATGAAAAAAAAAAAGTGTGCGCAGATGAATAAAGAAACAAGTCGAAAATTAAAAAAAGGAGAGAACAAAAAAAAAATCGGCAGATCCCACGCACTGTGGGAATCGATGTAATGCGAAGCAGCCAGCAAAGAGCTGCATACATCGCCTTGTTTGTCTTTGAGCCAAATGAAATCATTCATGCCATGCCATCTAGTCCACCATATATCGCACGTCTGCCATGCACGCATGCATGCACAATCTAGTGTACACCATGCCAAGGAAACGCATATTCTGGTATATAAATGCATGACCTGACGTTTATTTTCATCACGCACTCGTGTCATGCCATACCAATTTTGGTATATATCACGTTAACAAAACGGCCGGAAGCGCACCATGACAGTGGCATGTAAATCATACCGTACATGACACGCATAACATGATTCGCATGTTAAGACCTCTCATTTATGTTCGTCATACAGTCACATCGCGCAATACCAGTTTTAGTGTATATCAAAGGAGCGAAATGGCCGCGAGTGCACCATGTGTAGAGCATGTAAATCATGCCATACATGACATGAATATTATGGTTTTTCATGCTACCACCTGTCACTAATGTTCATCATACAGTCACATGCGCAATACCAGTTTTGGTGTACATCAAGGTATCGAAACGGCCGCGAATGCACCATGAGCGTGGCATGTAAGTCATGACATACATGGCATGCATGTCATAGTTTTCATGTTACCACCTGTTATTCATGTTCTTCATATAGTAACATCGCGCAATACCAATTTTGGTTCATAGCAATCTAGCGAAACGGCCACGAGTGCGCCATGAGCATGACATGTAAATCATGTCGTACATTTCATGCATGTCATGATTATCATGTTACCACCTTTCATTTACGTTCGTCATACAGTGGCGTCGCGCAATACCAATTTTGGTGTATACCAAGCTAGCGAAACGGCCGGGAATGCACAATGAGCGCGGCATGTAAATCATGACATACATAACCTGCATGTCACAATTTCCATGTTACCACCTCTCATTTACGTTCGTCATGCAGTCGCGTCGCGCAATACCAATTTTGGTGTATGTCAAGCAAGCGAAACGGCGCGAGTGCGTCATGAGCATGACATGTAAATCATGTCATGCATGTCATGTATGTCATGATTTTCATGTTACCACGTCTCATTTACCTTCGTCATACAGTCGCTTCGCGCAATACCAATTTTGGTGTACATCGAGCTAGCGAAGCGGCCGCGAATGCATCATGAGCGTGGCAATTAAATCATGACATACATGACACGAATGTCATGGTTTTCATCTTACCAACTGTCATTCATGTTCTTCAAACAGTCACATCGCGCAATACCAATTTTGGTGTATATTAATCCAACGAAACTGCCGCTAGCGCATCATGAGCGTGGCATGTAAATCAGGTCGTACATGACTTGCATGTCATGATTTTCATGTTACCACGTCTCACTTACGTTCGTCATACAGTCGTGTCGCGTAACACCAATTTTGGTGTATATCACGCAAGCGAAACGGACGCGAATGCACCATGAGCGTGGCATGTAAATATCATGTCATGGGTGTCATGGTTCTCATGCTACCACCTGTTATTGATGTTCTTCATAAAGTCACATCGCACAATACCAATTTTGGTGTATATCAATCTAGCGAAACGGCCGCGAGTGCGACATGAGCGGCGCATGTAAATCAGGTCATACATGTCATGCATGTCATGATTTTCAGGTTACCACGTGTCAGTTATGTTCGTCATACAGAAATGTCTCGTCATACCAGTTTTCGTATGTATCCCTTCATTTAAACGGCCGCGAGCGCCCCGAGACCATGTCATGTAAATCATGCTGCACATGACATGCGCGTTATGATTTGCATGTTAGGACATGTCATTATGTTCGTCATGAACTATTGTCACGTCGTACCAATTTTGGAATATATGAAATTAACGGAACGGCCGCAAGAGCCCAAAGGCCATGGAATGTAAATCACGCTGTTCATGACATGCCTGTCATGATTTTCATGATATGACCTGTCATTTATGTTCGTGATAAGGCCATGTTATGACACACCAATTTTAGTATACATCCGATTAACTGAACGGCCAGGGAGCCCAAAGGCCGTGGAATGTAAATCATGCTGTTCATGACATGCGTGTCATGATTTTCATGATATGACCTGTCATTTATGTTCGTAATAAGGCCATGTTATGACACACCAATTTTGGTATACATCCGATTAACGAAACGGCCAGGAGAGCACAAAGTCGTAGGCGGCTAGATAGATAGATAGATAGATAGATAGATAGATAGATAGATAGATAGATAGATAGATAGATAGATAGATAGATAGATAGATAGATAGATAGATAGATAGATAGATAGATACGCTCAAAGTCGCAGAAGTTCGCTAAGAAATGCTTCGCATTTAAAAAAAACGCAATGATCGTTGGCGCTCGCGATGCGCACGTTTTCTACGGTAACTTTACACGGTGACCGGAAAAGTAGTGTAGAAGTCACGAATAATGAATTCTAATTACGCTGCTGCTCTTTATTCTATTGGAAGCAGTAGAAGGTGTAAAAACGTAATAAAGATATGTCTAAGTGGTTCACGTTGCTAGCTTCATGGGCTTATAAGTTATGGAGAAGTACGTGTGAGCTTTTTTTTTAACACGAAAGTGTTTTATGCCGGGGTCCACCACGGCTTCAGTGACGCATTTCCGTCACGGATATGACGTTGTATAATATAAATACTAACATATGGCAAAGAAAGAACTCGAAGAAAAGTTCCGTCACCGGGAGTCGAACTTACGACCCCTCGATCCCCAGCGCGCAGCGCGAAATGACTCCGCCACAGACGGCACGTTCTTCATCATACTAACGGCATGCTATTTATATACACCATTTGCCGGTGGCGGTACTCAGAGATAGGTGGTACATCAGCGTGTTTTCGTTATCACTAGCGAGATGGCGCGAAGGGCTCGAAGGGCGCGCTTTAAATGTCGTCGCCCCACGCGTTGAGATGAGCGTGCGCCTATAAGGGCGTGTTCGCTCGTGTGCGCGCGCTTATCTTGTACGTCTAGCGCTCTCACCGCAAGTTTACGTTAAAGTTACAGAGAACACGAAGGTCACTTCGCTCACTGCAGCGGCCGCTTTTGCGAAAGGAGCGCGCTGCTCACAAACAAATAAGTTACAACTGTGACAGTTCGCGCTCATTCTGTGTATACTTGTGTCACGGTGTTTGTGCGTTCGTTTCGTGCGTCCTCCTTTGTATTTGACCAGCGCGCTTTAACTGCCGAGCTGTGACAGTTAGTTCGCGCTCATTCTGTGTATGTTCGTTCCGTGCGTCCTTTCTGCTTGAGCAGCGCGTTGCAAATTTCGAGCTGCTTGCCGCTCTTCGCGTGACATTACAACTTATTGCTATAGAGTTCATTCCTTCGTGTTATACCGATCCTATGACAGAGGGATCAGCCATGTTTTTTTTGGATTGGTTTACTTAATTCATAAGCTGCACAAACCTTGCACACCAGCGCTTTTGAACTCCGCCTTGGGGCGCGCAGTTTTATCATCGTGCTGGCCAAAAAAAAAAAAAAAAACTTACTTGAGTATTAAACGATTGCCTCAGTGCCTGCTGGCGCAACCATCATTAATCATGAAAATGAGGGTTGAGAAAGTAGCGATCAGCAAACCAAGGTATCGATCTTGAGGTAAAAAAAAAGATAAACGAAAGAACGGAAACGCGCTGGATGGGGCGAAACAACGAGCTCGAGATTGAAAAGCAGTGGCGGCGCTTGCGTTCTACAAATGATGTTTAAATAGTTTAGCAGCGTGTGCTGCATAATGAATTAAGCTGATGTTTCAGTGAAAATTGTGTTATAGAAGCGCGATCAAAGGCAGGAAAATTTCTAAACACCTCGTGCAGTGGGTCTCAGACACTTTGAAGTCACTTGCCGTAGCTTTTATCCGGTACAAAGCAATTCCTGTAACGAAATTCGTTTAACAAGTCTTAAGTAAATTCAGTGTTCTCCACTCAAACGACCGGAGGACTCGGTTCGTGCGAGCCCTTAATTTTAATGCGGTTAAATTTGAATGCTACAAGCCGTACCGACAACTCTGCGTAAGTGGGCCTGTGTGCAACTTCCCTGAAAAACCTGTGCACCAAAAAATAAAAAAAAAAACAGAAAAAAACAAACATGAAAGAGGCAGGCGTCAGTTCTTGCGCAAGTCAAAAAGAACAAGAAGTAGAAGAAACAAAAAGTGTAGATGGAAGTTAACAAGAGTTCATGCTTTTCCCGATTGATGGCGATACCCCGGTTACCTTTACCGATTACTTTTCGACTCGCAACAGCGTGTGTCTTCGCAAACACACCTCTTGAATAGATTGAAGCGTCATGCTACCGTGATCATAATCAAAGTAATCTATATGGCTGCATATAATGTATATAGTGCATGCGTGCCTGGCTTCTATGTAATATACGCCTTCCTTAAGGAGCCATATATTGAGGGACCATATACAATAACTACACGCATGACAGGCACCTACGCATTGCATGCCCGTTTTTCCGTGCCCGTCTTTCAGTGCTAAAGCGAGTTCTTTATTAAAAAGACCTTGTTGAGTGGCGCAGAACGACACGAGGTGGGTGGGGTGAGGGAACCTTATTTGTGCTGGCACAAATTGACGGGCCTGCAGGAACGGTATAGCGTGCTGCGATTGTCGTGTCAAATAAACTTGAGATTCGAAGGGGGATATGTACGTAATTTTTCTGATCGCGGGAGCGGTTATTTGCAAAACGGCCGTGATGGCCGTTACCGTTTGGTTCCAATAAATGAGTCTTACCACGCGAGTTGGACCACGCTTACGGAATGTCGGTTACGGTACTTCCGCGATTAGCGATTGCTGTATTCGTCCGCCCTCTTTGTGTGCCACTGGTTATCGCGAAGGGAAGCTTTTCGCTTTGCCTATCTCTTCCCTGCCGGCTCGCCGAGATCAGCAATTAGTGCCCATCCTCGCTAATGGTTATTTCGCAGCTCCGAGCTTTGCGACCTGGCGTTTTCGTAAAGCGGCATCATCGTTCTTGCAGTTGTTAACGGCTACATTAGTCGAATTATAGCACGGCTGTTTTCCCAAATAAGTGTCTTCGAGGCATTGAGAGAGAGAGAGAGAGACGAAGGGTTAAAGGCAGTAAGGATAATCGAGGACACGTCCGCTTGGTTGTCCTGCACTTAGGGAGGTGAAAAAGGGAAAATAGATAGGAAAGTTCTCAAAAATAAGGAATGAAGGAAAACAGGAGAAAAGGAAAGGCAGGGACGTTAGCCAGTCTAGAATAACCGGTATGCCACTCTACACTGGGGAAAGGAAGGGGGAGTTTGAAAATAAGAGACAGTTAACGTGAATGAAGAGAACACTAGCGAACAGTTCACAAGCGCCCGCGCAGTCCAATCGCCTTTAGGAACTTCAGTGGCACCTTTGCGGCCTTAACTGTTCATGAATGAATGCATCGGCAAAGATCCAGGATACTTTTCCTCCGGAAGTGGTCTATTCGTCGAGGCGGCGGAGTTTATCTTCCAGAGCACATCGTCCAGTATCGAAGGAGCGCAGATCTTTAATTAAATAAACAAACATAAAGACCTTGTTGGAGACATTAGGACAAGTTCTGCGCAACGTGCTCTCGATATTATAAGGATCGACGCTTTATAAAAATACAATACTTTGTTTATAACGTAGTATACGATGACAGCTGTTGTCGGTTGCATTTGTTAAAGTGCAGGTAGACCTAAATACATTCAGTTTCGCGCATTCATGTGGTTATTCCTGTTCTACATTTGACACACTTTGCTACTTCTACACTCGTACACTGACTACGGCGCAGCAGCTGGATGCTCACTACAGCATAAGAAACGACTGACCTTTCGTGTTGCGCAAGGAGCGCGTGTATTTACAACCATTAAGCGTATATGAAGGCACGCCGCCCTACGCGCCGAACCGTTCAATCTTTATAGCGTGCGGCGTCGTTGCAATTCTGGCCCCGATATTCTGGGTTGCAACCCCTCCGTTAAATTCACGGCGCACGTTGTGCTGACTTCGGCAGAATGCTGCTTCTTTCACCAACTCGCTCCATTTAAAGCGCTCTCTCTTTCTCTTTTTTTTTTTTACAACAGCGGGGCATTGCATAAAGTAGCTCACTAACGGATTTTCTCTACCAGAATGGGTGTTACGCCATACTGGCGACGCTGGCGCTCGCACGCTAGCGTCGCTTGACGATGGAGAGCGGCGAATGTACGCCCGTTTTTCACTGACGAGCGCGGCTGCGGTAGTCAGCGCAGCAGCGCCCCCTAGTCGAGCGAACGCCTACGGTAAAAACACCGGGGCCATTGTACATTATTCATTTAGAATGTTGGTCCCTGGGCCCCCCTAAAGCCTCCTTGCACCTTGCTCTGCTTTTGAGCGCGGCTCTCCTTAAAACTGCGCGGTGAAATGAGCTGGCACGCCTGGCAAGCTTGCGACGAGCGCGATGCCTTGCGGTGTACAACAGATTCAAGAAGTGGGCTATACGCTGTTTCGCCGTGCCGCGCCACCAGGGAACATCCATTCGCAATGAGTCGACAGAGGCCGCTTTGAACGAACCTGGGATTGAAGGAAGGTGACGCAGGCGCACGATGACGTGCCTGCTGACGTGGTATAGTTGCTCGTCGCTGCACTTGTTGTGTTAACGCTGTTCTTGACGTTACTCTATCAAGGCGTATGCATAGCTTGCTCGCGTCTTTCCATGTTCTATCCCTGATTCCCTTACACACACTCTATCTCAGATCTAGTGAAAAAAAAAAGAAAGAAAAGAAAAAGAAGTTCATTATAAATGCTTAGTTCTGCCTGCAATGACCGTGGAAGTACGGAGAAAAAGTTGTGTCTCGTCTTTTCACGTTCTCTCTCTCTTTTTTTTCGCTACCGTAAAATAATAAAACATTTAACGGTTGTAATACCTTGTGCTCTGGACAGCGGTGCTCAGGCGTAGCAGTTGTCATCACCGTCGTGCCAGGCGCCGCCTGCAGAAAATTTTTATGAAAGTGCAAGGTGCTCGCATTTTAAAGAAAGGTGCACGCTCTTTTCGTGTAACGTGCACGGTCTTTTAGGTTTAAATAAAGGAATCAGCCGGACGGGCTCGTATGTAATGGTTTTTTTTTCGTTAGGTGCGAAGGTGGCAAAGATATTATTAATCATTTATAGGTGACAATGTAGACATCATGATTCAGCGTTGCTTCATAATACAACGTGTCAAGTAAGAGCGAGGCATCTGGCGCTGTCGTTACCCGCGTTACGCGAGCACGTTAACCAATCAGTTTTAAGCGCACAACCAGACGAGGACAGAAAAAAACATGTAAGACACACGGGCGCTAACTTTCAGCACTTTATTGAGAGCCGCAGAGCGGAATATGCATATAAGGGCACGCGGGTCTCAATAGCTTATCCTCCATTCACCGGGATGCTTCGGCACGGCGCCTTTCATACTTCGTGCACCGTTCGTCAGCTTCATTTTCCCTCCATGATCAGCGTCTGGAAAAGCCGCCTCAGAAGGAGCATCAGACAACCACCGAAGTGCGAGTTTGGCACTATTTTTTTCGCAAAGGATAAATTTTGCCGATGTGTGCAATCATCCATATCGGCTCTACATTGTGTCCTGCCGAGAAGTTTTATTCCATTACCACTAAAGTCATTGGAGCCTTCATAGCAAATGTTGTGTTTGTACATTTGTTTTGCACCGCGGGTACAACACATTCATATAATTCAGATGTGGGAGTGGCATGGGTGCGTAGCCCAGGGGCTAAGACCGTGGCCTCCGAGATCAGCTCCGTGTTGCCGGAGCTAATCTCGGAGGCCACGCTAAGGCACTCCCTACAAGCTTGGGTTCAAACCTCGTCACCGGAAATAAAGTTTACTTTGTTTTATTCGTTTATTCCTTTCAGATGATGACCGTCCCAAATCTCGCAAGACAAAATTACCGGTGTGACCAACCGCTCGGGGCGCTGGCAGCGGCGCAGAAGCTCGCCGCAGGGCCCCACGGGAGTGTCCACTCTTTATGAAAACATGTTTCTCTGTGCCAGATCCATACGCTATAAATCCGCGATATGATTATGAAGCATTCCGTATGTAATGGGGGATTTCGTTCGCAGTATTGTACAAGGCGACGCCGCCTTCGCCAGGTGGGGTGTAAAGTAACTAACAAGGTGGAGCCTGTAGTTGCCCTCCTGTTTCCCCCACCGTTTTTTTCTCTCTCTCGCTTTCTACGGCACCTCCTGGCCGAACACTTACGATACGATACCGTACTTACATTTTTTTTACAGCGAAAGCTGTTATGAGATCATTTCACCGGCCGTTTTTGGTGCCGTAGTTGTCCGCCGCCGCCGCCGCCGCCGCCGCCGCTGCCGCCGCCGCCGCCGCCGCCGCCGCCGCCGCCGCCGCCGGTGTCCGTAACCAGTATCGCTCGAAATAAGAAAAAAAACTAAATAAGAAAAAAAATTCCAGGATGGAACGAGGTTCGAACCTGGGCCCTCTGCGTGGGAGCCCAGTATTCAACCTCTGAGCCATGCCGGTGCTTGAAACTGCTTTGCAAAAAGGTCCTATACAGGCTTCATGTCGGGAAGGAACCACATTAGCATATGCAATATAGCGTGGTAAAAGAGTAGAATAAGCACCAAGCGTCGCACAACGCGAATTCTGTAACCAGGCGTCACACAATGCCAATTGCGCAACGAGTAGGTTGTTGAATGCTTCCAACCCATTACAAAGAGCTCTTCCATAATTCTTCATCGTCATCACGCACAGCATCAACAAAGTGCGCATAATGCCTTACATGCGTTTAGCAGGTACCACGGCTGTCTGTAGAATGACGAAAAATGGCACAGTGCCTACTGCCCTACTTCTCAAAAATTTACAATGATTTATAGCGTAGTGGGTTCCTCGCAAGTCCACTTCTGTTGGTTGCCAAGGAAGCCCATAAGGCTCCCATGATCCATTTCCTCAGGGTCTCAATAAAGTCAATTCTCTCTCTCGCTCGCTCTACGTTTCTCTGGTTAAAGTGTGTTATAAAGCGTGGTGGGACAGTTAAATAACGACCGGACGTCACACAATATGCATTACGTAACTAGTGGGTCGCTTAAAGCTTCCAACCCATTACAAAGGGCGCAACCATATTATTCATCGTCATCAACCGCCGCATCAACAAACTGCACATAATCGCTTACATATGGTACCCTCGCTTCTCCGCAGAACAAGGAAAGTGTCGTGCTGGGTGCTTCCCAACTTCCCAAAAATTACGCTTACAAAGGCCTCTGCCATAATTTTTCAACGTCATCAGGCACAGCATCAACAAAGTGCGTATAATGCCTTACATGCGTTAGCAGGTACCAACGCTCTCCGTAGAATGACGAAAAATGGCACAGTGCCTGCTGCCCTACTTCTCAAAAACTACAATGACTTATAGCGTAGTGGGTTCCTCGCAAGTGCACTTGTATTGGTTGCCAAGGAAGCCCATAAGCGCATGATCCATTTCCTCGGGGTCTCAGTAAAGTTATTCGCCACCCCCCCCCCCCCCGTCTCTCTCCCACGTCAACGTATGTTATACAGCATGACGGGAGAGGGAAATAGTGACCGGGCGTCACCCAATGCAAATTACATAACTGGTGAGCCTTTTAAAGATTCCAACCCATTACAAAGGGCTGAGCCATAATTCTTCATCGTCATCAGTCGTCGCGTCAACAAAGGCACATAATGGCCTTACAGACGTGTAGCTCGTGGCTCGCTTCTCCGCAGAATGACGAATATGGCTTAGTAGGTGGTTCCCAACTTCACAAAAATTGTGATTTATGGCGTAGTGGGTACCTTCCTAGTGTACTTGTATTGTAGCCCCAAGAGAGCTTAACGGGCTCTAGAAACGCCGCTCTTCCAGCTTTCGCTGTGACTGTGCTGCGGTTTCAGCGCAGGCCTGGCGTTTTGTTTCATCTATCGACTCTTTAAGTTTGCAGAGGTACGAAAAAAAATAAGGCCGCTTCGCACGTGGTGCCAAGCCTAAAGGAAGTGCGGAACTAGGCGGCCTGTCTTGTTTCTTTTTATTTTTCTCTTTGTGTCTGTTTTCCTATCTTTCTTTTGTCTCTATTTATTTCTATTACCGCCTTTCTCTTTCTCGTCCTTTCTATCTTTCTTTCTGTTTCTTCTCCCTCTCTCTCTTTCTCTTTCAGTCTTGTTCTCTGTCTTTTCTGTCTCTTTTTGTGTCTGTTTCTTTCTATACCTTTCTCTCTCTGTCTATTTCTTTCGCTATCTTTCTATCTTTTTCTGTGTTTCTTCTCTTTCTTTCTCTCTTTCTTTAATTTTTTTCTCTCTCTCTCTGTACTCGTTCTCTCGCCCATCAGAGCTGTATTCGCCCATAATTAATGCAGCGGTGCGCGGTCGTTTCGAAACTGATGAGCCTCACACCTCGAAGTAACTAGCGGCCTCCTTCCATTAGTCGCGCGGTCTCCAGTTTCCATTACACGGTCTGGCTGCTCGCACTATTTTAAACCAGATCAAATGGCGCCGGAAGCGAAGAGGAACCAGATAAGGGTCTGATAATACATACCAGATTTGAAATGTTCGATAATAAATACGAGAAGTGAAATGTTCCGAATCTATCATAGCGAAGCTGTGTATGGGTAGGAGGTGGAAAAACTTGGTGGTGCGTGAGGGCGCAGAAACTATATTGAAGAAGCAGTGCTTGCGTACGCTACCTCGAAGGGTCTCCGCTCTTGCGCTGTAGTTTCTCTTGGGTGATTCCACGAGAGATCGAACATGCCTGTCCGGTCGCAATTTTCGTTTTGCTTGAGTTTTTTTATATGTTATGTGGGCACATTCAAAGTGCACGGAACTGAAAATTTTATTTCCAAGAAACGCTCCCAGCGCGCCAAAAAAAATATTTGAAGGTGGCGGCGCGGACCTCCTGTTTTTGTTCACTGCAATGTTTTCGGATTTCACGGCCGAATTTAACGCGAACTATAAATGATGTGTCGAAAATTTTTTGTTGGTTTTAATACGCATTACTGTGAATTACATCCATGCTTTTTTATGCCGTCCTCAAAAATAAAAAAATGTGAAAAAAATGGCAAACCCGGTCCAAATCAACAAAGTTTGCTAAATTTGATGCGCCTTGGCGCCTTTAATATTTCACACAGAAACTTCAAAACAGTGTCAAGTATTTCAAGGAGCCTTTGCAACATTTATGCGGAAGATAGTTTTCCTACAGGCAGCGCAGAATAAGAAGAAAATAGTTAAAGAAGCGAGTTTTTTTTTCAAAAATACATTTTCAAAAAATAAAGAAAAAAACTCAGGCCTCAATTTTGGCGACATTTTTTTGTCGAAGAGCGCTTATGTCAGTGAAAACACCATGTTAATATGTATGTCCTCATTTGCTTTGTTCACGAGATTTAACGGGCCAAAATTACCCTTGCTGTGTGTGCTCACTTCAGTGCGATTGATAGTTGTCATCAGCTTGCATTGCACGCAAATCTAGTTTTAATTATTTTCCTGCATTAAAACTTTGCCCTGGTGTCTTGTCGTCAAGAAAAATGTATTCTCAAACTTTAATTGTGTCTAGCGTGTGCGGGGGTGGGCTGCTGCCGCTCTCTAAAGGCTTGACGCGTACGCAGTTTGCAGCTTACAACCTCAACTTACCCCGCCAGTATTCGCTAATCAAAAGCACGTGAGACACCGCGAACACATGGTTTAGGTCACTTTGTGAAAACTCTCCTTGCACACAGAATAAAGTATCTGTATGCAGCGAAGGCCAACTTAATCTGTAACTAAATGCCACAATCAGCAGGCGCGCTGTTATGCAGTTGTTTTCTTACTGCCTGCTTGCTTCCCTTCCATTACGTGCATTGTACGCTCTAACCATCTTCCCCGTTCGACGCACACTGTGCCTAAACAACATTTGCAAAAAGTTAGCTCAATGATTTCCGAGCCGTTTATTTCACTTCCCGCTATCACATGTTTTCGGCGTGGCAGATAACGTCTTCCTGTATCATCTCGACCTTTAACTCAGCGTTTCAACAGCCAGAAAACGTGCGGTTCGGCATGATTAAGCCATGAGTGGCCGAAGCTGCCCAATTGATGATGTTTTGTTGCCACTTTACTAAAGTGCTTTCCCACGTCGAGGACAGCAGAGGTCACTGGTGGCGCCAGACGGACATTATCCTTAATTTTGACAATGAGTGTGGACTACAAATTAATTATTACAGCCCAAAGCGGTTAGACAGCCTTAGTGATAAAATGTTAAACCGTGAGCAGTTCTGGAAAGGCATTCATGACAGCTGCGCAGATGTGAGAATTTGTGCGGCGCCGTTCAGTATAAACGTTTCGACTTGCTCTAGGTCTAGCTGTTCACTACACGCGATGCGCGCGGCCCATGACTACGTCCGATTGTTCTGTGCCGATTATTTACGCGTTCACAAAAAGAAAATTGCTGAGGAAAACTCTTTCGTTGCGCAAATTTTTTTTCTTTGCTCTTTTTGTTGTTGCCTACCTCCAGAAGCTACTGTCATAGGCTGAGGATCTTCGCGACACCTGCGAAGTCTGCTTGCATTGCTTTACGCTCCTCAGGAAAACCTGTCTACATCTAAACCGCGATGAGGTAGACCAGACATTCCTTCAGGAAGAAGAAAGCGATTGATATCTTGAACAGGCGCGCCCATCTTTACTCTGATGATTGTAGGCGAGGTTGTAGGACTGCAAACTGTTTACACGTTAGCCATTTAGAGGGCGGCAGCAAGCCCACTTTTGCACACGCTAGACACAAATAAATCCGAGAACACATTTTTCTTGACGAAAAGCCACCGAGCAAGGTTTTGCTGCAGCAGAATAATTAAAACTGCGATTTACGCACAATGCAAGCTAATAACAACCATCAGTCGCACTGAGTGAGCACACACAGCAAGGGTCATTTTGGCAAGTATATCTCGTAAACAAAGCAAATGAGGACATATGATATTAAAACCGGTGTTCACTGACATAAGCGCTCTTCGATAAAAAGTGTCGTCAAAATTGAGACCGGAGTTTTTTTTTATTTTATTTTTGAAAATGTACTTTTTTGAAAAAACTCGCTTCTTTAACTATTTTTTCTTTTTTTGCGCTGCCCATAGGAAAATGAGCTTCCTGTATAAATGTTGCAAAGGGCTCTTTTCTATAGTTGACATTGTTTTCAAGTTTCTGTTTGAAGTAGCAAAGGCGCCAAGGCGCCTCAAACTTAGGACCCTTTTTTGATTTCGGCCGTGTTTGCCATTTTTTTCCTCATTTTCTTCTTTTTGAGGACGGCATAAAAAAAGCATGGATGCAATTCACAGTAATGCTTATGAAAACCAGCAACAAAATTTTCGACACATCATTTATAGTTCGCGCTAAATTCGGCCGTGAAATCCGAAAACATTGCAGTGAGCAAAAACAGGAGGCCCACGCCGCCGCATTCAAATATTTTTTGGCGCGCTGGGAGAATTTCTTGGAAATAAAATTTTCAGTTCCGTGCACTTTGAATGTGCCCACATAACATATAAAAAACCCAGGCAAAACAAAAATTGCGACCGGACAGGCATGTTCGATCTCTCGTGGAATCACCCTCTTCAGGTTTTTTCAGTATATACCCGCCGCAGCATGATTCGCTACCCATAAAATACTTTAAGTGCTCTTCATATCCTTTAAGCTAACGTCACAAAACGCAACGTTTGAATCGAGCATCTCTTAAATGTGGCGATAGAGAAGTCAAAAGCTACAAAAGACACTTCGATAAATCCCAGCTCATGATAGACCCCGGGGCCTCACGTTTTCGGTTTCGCGGGTTAACCACCTTGTACGGAGTGCTTGGGTGGTAATTTGTTTCTTTCGAATATAGTCCGGTAATAATGCACAGCACTTCTTTAAATAATAACGAAAGATGTTCGCATCTTGGCATTCACAACGTTAGAATGTTTCAGTCAATAGACGGTATGTGATAAAGTATGCTTCATTAATGCCACACTAGGAAAAGCAAATTATATTGTTCGTAGCCTCGGAGCTTACGCCCTACAGTGCGTATTCATATAAAGTTAAGAAGGCGACCCTGTCCCTCAATTATATTTACCGATACCTTTGTGACCGAATTAGAAATTCACGCGTCTACGAGGTGCGAGAGTGCATAGGCTATGACGTATATATAGGACTGCCGAGGTCGAGTTTTAACGATAATTAAAATATTCTGCAATAACAACTTGTGGGTTTTCGCTTGCCAAAACTAGGATATGGTTATGATGCACCCCGTAATGGAGGTCACCGAAAAATTTAGACCATCTGGCGTCATTTCGCCAACACCGAATTGCGACTGCCTCGGCTAGGATCGAACCGGCGACTTTCGGGTCTGCATCCGAGCACTGTAACCACTATACTACGGTGGCGGACAATGTTCTGCAATCGTCGTCGCATCGAATACACACGATACGAGAAAATTCGGAGTCCCGGCCTAGTTCCGAGGCCCTCCCGCTCTCCCCTTTTTTGTCTTTTGCTCTGTGTCTTTCTTTTTTTTGGTTCGTCGTCGCCTGATTGCACAACTTTCTAATGAGCTCCACGTTGCCACCCGACGGGAGTATCAATCGCTCTGTGTTCTTTCATTTTCAGTGCACCTAGTTAACCCCGACCTGAAGCCTGCTTAATCTAAGAAAACCTATAGCGTGGCGTTTGTTTGATTAGCGCACGACAACCCGAAAACTATACGAGGAGTGAAAGAAAAAGAAAAAAATCACAGCAGGAAATAAACTTAGAGTGAACAAAGAGCGCGATGCTTTTTCGAGAGTGCTCTCCAGGAATGCTTCGTTTCTCGTTGGGAACAACTCATTAAAGAGTCGCGATTGACGCCCGAAACTTTGCTTCTCTCGCTTAGCTCTCGTCTCTTTCACGACCGTGTTTGTCTATACACTTAAAGAGAACGGGAGTAAGAGAGGCAGAAAAAGTAAGGAGGCCATTAAGATTGGATTCCCGACGCAGGCTTTTGTTTCGGGAACAATGAGGACGCCTGTAACGATGTTTGGGCTGCTAGTGAACAGCGGTGGGCGTACTGTTTCTTTTTATCGAGTAGGAACGACGACTTTTCAGTGAAATAAGAATGTATAGAAATACTTACAAAGAGAGAGAGAGAGAAAGAGAGCGCGTGCGCGCGCGCGCGTGTTTGTTGTGTGTGCGCGCGCGCGTGGGGGTACTGACAGGAAATTGTCCAACGAAAAATGTCTCTGGAGCCAACCTTTCGGCAAGGGTATACTTGTTTCCGTCACGGCCAGGTGAAGACATGGGCACCATTTCTTGCTCAACGATGTCTCATTGCTTCAAGTATCAATCTTCTCCTGAACGTGTTTAGACAGACAGACAGACAGACAGACAGACAGACAGACAGACAGACAGACAGACAGACAGACAGACAGACAGACAGACAGACAGACAGACAGACAGACAGACAGACAGACAGACAGACAGACAGACAGACAGACAGACAGACAGACAGACAGAACTCTCTTAAAATAGCCCCGAAAAACCCCTCGTGCTTGGTGAAGAAACACATGCAGTGGAAAGCAGACGCTGCTGTGAACAGCTAATCTAAATATTACAGTGGTGCGTTGCTAGGAGCGTTTACAAGCGCCGCGCGAAGTTACCACTTTCTCAAGCGCACTCTCTTCATGCAGAGGCCCATCCTCACTCTCTTCGGTGGACGGGGCGCCAGCTGTATGTCGTAATACAGCAGCTGGCTGCTATTGGCCGATAGCTGACATAAACCAGGAGTGCCGTTTGGATCATTTGCGCTTCTTTTCACGGGGTGGCGCCACGTTCCGGTGGCGCAATACATAGTGTGCTCAAATTGTACAGTAGCACCACTAGCGCGAAGCGGAGTCGCATCGGGACTGAGCGAACGCGTTTCATGACACTCGCTGATGTAGCTTCTTTCCCCTTTGTCACCCCACCCTGTGTTGCTTCCAGCACGCTGGTCGGGACGAAAGAACAGAGTAAGCGCTTAAAGTCTGCGACAAATTCCTGTAACTCCGCTCGTTCTTGAAGGTACAAATATTTTTCCCTCGATCGATTCGTGAGGCAATAAACTCAGATACTGAGGGTTATTTGATGATTACTTAAAAAATAGGTCTAGGAAACATTTAACCACGGAGTGAGGTTAGCTAGCAGTCTTCGTGATGGCTGGAGAGAACAGTGGCTCTGCTAATACTCGACAGCGTTTCTCCGAAACTATAACTCCTTTATTTCTGTTTTCTATATGTATTTTTATTTTGCAGCTTCATGATCGCGGAAGTAAGGATCGTTCTACCGCGAATTGCTTCCGGCACTCGCGCCGTACCAACACCGAGTGCCCGAGAAAAAAACAAGTAAAACATCGTATGTCAGTTAAGGGGTGGAAGGAGAAGACAAAGTTATTGATTGGATCTCGACTTCATTAACGACGTATTGGAGGCATTTGAAAGGTGTCACGAGCAAAAAAAAAAAAAAAAAAAACAGGCTAATGGTTTTTACCAATGTGAGGGACGGAAGCTATCGATTAAAGGAGAAATGGTTTGCAACGCACAACAAATAAAACGAAGTTCCAGGCAAGGTTTTTCTCAAAATACGATTGAAGTGCAGATTGTGTAGAAGTCTGATGACCGTTTAATTGCTTGTTTATTATCCTATTGTTGAAGTTAAGCTTGACGTTGTACACAGAGAGTATTCGCTTCTCTTTTTTTGTTGTTGTTGTTGCTTATGAGCGCAGTGGAGCCGGACATAACAGCGCACTGAGCTTTTGAACGTTTACGTTAGAGCCAGTATCTGTAGTGTGCTGGTGATTTGCAACCGATAGCGCTATCAAGAACGGCAGTCCACCTTTGGGTTTAGGGACAGTGAAGGTAAAAAATAAGTAGCTCTTATCAATGAAGACGACCATACTAACAGAAGCCTGGCGGAGAGTAATCGATTCGAATAGGGGATACGTTGTAGGCTTTAGATTACGAGGTGGTAGTTTGGAAATATCATCGTGTGAGCTTGGTAGACATGGCTGGCGCATAAATTTTGTCTTCTACTTGGCTGTGGATCCAATAACTGAGCACCTCATGGCTTCTTTCGCCTTCTGTGGAAAGGCAAGGGATCGGCATAGTTAGGAGGTTCATCAGATGAATCGCACAGCTGCTTCGTGCGAATAGCAAGGTTGTTCGGCGACTGCGACTTCCCTGCATCTATCTTTCCACCAAGACGTCAATCAATCAATCAATCAATCAATCAATCAATCAATCAATCAATCAATCAATCAATTAATCAATCAATCAATCAATCAATCAATCAATCAATCAATCAATCAATCAATCAATCAATCAATCTCTTAATATTGCTTTAGTAAACCTTTTTACTGGCGCATAGCACTGTTCAACAACAACAACAACAACAACAACAACTACTACTACTACTACTACTACTACTACTACTACTACTACTACTACTACTACTACTACTACTACTACTACTTCTACAACTACTATATTTAAATGCAGTGCAGGATGCACACTAGTTCTCCCGCCTTTTAATATCACGTCTATCTCATTACATCGCTGACTGCTTTGTCCTTAGCTGTGCATACCTTCCAACTGTCCCGACTTGCGCGGGTGAATCCCGCTTTCTGACCAATGTGCTGCCCATTGTACGGGCGCGGCCGTAAATCCCCCCGATAAACAGCCCTATGCATATCCAAAATGAAAATAACAGATCCCAACGGTTATAAAAATGTTTCCGTCCTTGAGGAAGTCAATCAGCTTGCCACGGGGCCCCCTCCTCTCTCCACCTATGCAAAGCGAAGGGAGGCCGTCGCGTTCGTGTGCGGCCTTGGTTATTTACGGTTCGGCATGTCACCTTTATCTCGACGAGGAACTCGCGATAACACCATACTTCAGCGCACGCAAAGTTAGCTTCGCCGTCGTACAAAGTTGTGCGGTGGAGCTGCCAAGTGTGGGAAGGGGCTGTTTCGCTGGTCATAGCGCATTTTGCCCTGCGCGCGTGTTAATTACTGGCTAATTACACACGAGCGCTATAATTACGGGCATCGGTAAGATCACCGGCGTCTGAAAGCTTTACTGCAATCATTTAGAGTTGTCCACGACGTTACTGCGGCCCTGAGAAGCGATGAATAAAAAAAACATTTTTTTTGTCGTGGTCTTCTCACAAAAAACGATGGAAAGCCTCCTTTTCGGCGTTCTGAAACTTTGTGAGAGTGCCGCGATGACGAGAAAGTAACAGCGCAGAGAAAACGAGAAACGCAAAGTTGTGTCCATTTTCCCCTGACTTTCTGTCTCCTGATTCAGCATCAGCGTGTTTTTTTTGGTGTAATTTATTATTAATTTCTTAATGTAAAATGCTTGTGTTGCTGATTGGTCGAAAAATCTGGCGTCCGACATCGTTGTCCATGCCGCAGCGTGAACACGAATGGTACCAAAAGTCTCGTGACGTTGAATGTATAAATGACGATGCCTAATTAGAAGTACAAACTAAAGAGAATGCTAGTGAATTCAAAGTGAATTTAAGGTGACTTTAAATTGAATTGAAACTGAACTTAAAGTGAATTTAATGCGTACTATGCAAAGTGAATTCAAAGTGAGTTTAAAGTGAACTTAAATTGAATCAACGTACATTAAAGTTAGTCAAAGTGATTCAAGTGGATTTAAGAGTGCCTCACAGGGCATAGGCTTTTGCTGTGATCTACGTAGCGCTAGCTATAGAGACCAGGTGACGTTTCAAGTGACGAAGTTCTCATCGTGTGCATTTTTTCATCCATCCTGCTTTGCAGGCTCCGGCGACGAGGATGGCTACGGCGGCGACAGCGGCACCATGTCGCCCGTCCGCGCCTCGTCGTCGGAGGGCCAGCGCCCGGCGTCGTCGCCGCCCGACATCGCGCAACAGCACCGTCAGCATCGCCAACAGCAGCCGCAGCAGCAGCCTACGTCCCCGAGGCGCCGAGCCGGCGCGGCCACAAAGCGGTTCGCGTGCGCCGTGTCCACCACGTTCCGCAAGCTGGGGCACCGGCTGCACCACCGGCACAACAAGGCCTCCTCGTCGGGCGTCGGCAGCGGCGCCGGGGGCGCTTCGTCCTCCTACACCTCCGCGGCACCCGGAACGGGAAACAGCCTGCAGTACTCGGGTGGCTATACTCTCGCCGCCTCTCACTGCTCAACCTGTTAGGTATCGAAGGTGCTCTTCAATGTTCATGTTTACTACAGTGCAGATACTAGAAAACAGCAGCGGGTGGGTTAGCACAAATTGAGGCGCATAAATAAATAAATAAATAAACAAACAAACAAATAAATAAATAAACAAATAAATAAATAAATAAATAAATAAATAAATAAATAAATAAGTAAATAAATAAATAAATAAATAAATGAATAAATAAATAAATAAATAAATACAAGGGTACGAGAGAGTTAGAGAAATACGTGATGGAAAAGCACGAATGTTATTAGGTCTTTCTATGGCTATGCTTTACCCTCTCCCTTCCTCCTTTCCCTCTTCCTCACCCTCACATTAGTCCTCCCCACCCTCACTTCCCTTTCCCACACGCTTGCTATACTATACTATACAAGACTATGTTTTGCTGTGCTAGCGTGCCTGAACAGCCCAGTTATTACGATGCTGTCCTGCGGATCGTGGGTACGGCGGGTTCGAATCCTGCCTCGTGAAGAATTTCTTTTGGCCAATAATTTTTCTCTTTCTTTCTTTCTGTCTCTCTCTCTTTTTCTGTACTCGTTCTCTCGCCCATCCGAGTTAATGCATCCCACGCCGGACAAATCGGCGCAGCGGGAGAACGCGTGCCGGGCGCACATGTTCGGGGAACGAAGACGACGAAAAATAGGACGAAGAGAGTGCGCGCCGGCCGAGTTATTGCGCTGCACGCGCTAGAAAAGGTAGAGGCCATTCATGATGACGATAGTGGTAGTAGTAGTAGTAGTAGTAATAGACTTTTATTCAGCCAAATGCATCGGCCGAGCATTTCGACCGCCTGCGCGACCAGTCGACGCTGCTCTTGTTCCCCTTCGGCGCCGATCCAGTCGAGCCAGGTGGTGATGGAAAGGGAAGGGGGAAAGAATAAGGGCTGCACTGCTGAGCAGTTAGGCTGTAGCAAAGGCAGTGTGACAGATAGTTTATGTGAACGCGTAACAGCATAACGAAAAGCATAACAGCTCCGCTATAAAATGAGCAGGAGGAGAGAATGTCAAGAAATGAATGGAGTAAGGGTAATAGGTTGTGCTAGTCAGTTTATGCTAGAAAATCATGTTTTACCAACGCGAAAACTAGTTTTTTTTACTGTGGTGGTGGGGATGTTGCGACAAGCGTTGTTAGGCTGGCGGAGCCCAGATGCTTCGCCTGGGCGTATTTTCCCGCGCCAAATATGTCGCCATGAGTCACACACTACCGGCAGAGGTGTCAGAAGAACCCCGGACACTCCCTAGCGTCCCACCAGCGGTCTTTCTCGAAGACTAACTCTTCAACTCTGTCGAACGCGCGAGAGAGGAAACACTCTTCTCACAAAACACAGAAGCCTCCTCCTTTAAAGGGACACTAAAGAGAAACAATGAATCGGTTTAGATCGATAAACTGTGCTCTGAGAACCATAGTGTCGTTAATTTCGCCATCATAGCTTTATTAATAGAGGAGAAAATCAAGCTCAAAGTTTCACTTTTAAATTTCGCGCCGAAAATTTCCCCGCGTGACGTCACGGATTTCAAAGTGTATTTATCGTATTTTGGCGCCATTTGGTCAACAAAATTACCCAAAACTTGGTATGTTAAGTCTATGGCCCCCCTCAAAGGACAATGTACTTCATTTTTACCGATTAGGAACTACGTAGTCCCTAGTAGGCGCCGTCAAAACATGTGACGTCACGGCGAATGGTGCGGAAACTTCAAGGTGGCGTCACGACCCACATTTTGCTTTTGCGCGTTTTCTCGTTTACTAAGCGTGTTCAAGCAGGAAACGTGGTGTTTTTGGTATCGTGAAAGAGTACTTTACTAATATGAGAAACATCGTTTTGCTCTTTAGTGTCCCTTTAAGGACGGACGCCCTTGCAGAACCTGTGTGGGTTTTCGGGCTACTAAAGAGCTTTAACATAAATCAACTAGCCTAACTTATTACCTATACTATTCAGTTCACTTTAAGTAGGCGATGCGCGAAACTTTATGCAAGTACGCTTCCGCAGTCACGACGGCGGCAGACGCTGTCTGAGCTGAAATCGGAGCGTCAGACGTACTGCCGCTGTCTTCACCACTGAAGCCACTTCTTAGCGTATGTGCCATCGCTTTAATAAGTACTGTGACGTCATTTGAGGGCGCCGCCGCCTGTAGTTCCTGTTGTGCCACATCCGGAAGGAAGCGTCTGCGCTGCTTCCTTCCGTCATGGCCATTCATCTCGTTTCTACAATCGCCCGAAAACAGGCAGGAGCGAAAAAAAATGTCCTTACTCGTCGGTGCTTCCCGAGCCATCTGATGTTTAAAAGAAAAAAAAATCTGAAGCAGCACTTTCGTTAACCGCCGCCGAAGACCTTATTTACTGAAATAATTTATTTGTTCTCGCCTGAAGGAAACTGCCGGACCAGTTTTAAATAAAGTTTATTCATTCATTGATGCTCCGGAAAGCGGGGCGGTGGAAATGTCGACAGAAACATCATGCTGACATATGAAAATCATGAAACAAAAAATATCATGAAACATCATGCTGATATATATATATATATATATATATATATATATATATATATATATATATATATATATATATATATATATATATATATATATATATATATATATATATATATATGCACCTTCACTGGGCGGAGTCCCGGGCTCGACTGCAGGCCGCCGTTCCGCCATGAGCGCGCGAGCGCGTGCGCCCGAGCTGCGCATCGTCTTCGCTGAAGCCAGAGCGAAGAGCGATAGCCACAATATATATATATATATATATATATATATATATATATATATATATATATATATATATATATATATATATATATATATATATACTACCCACACGATTGAAGATGAGCAAAAAAAAAGGAGGGGGAAACATACCAGGTTGGGCGCTAGTTACCTCGACGGCGGATAAAAGCAGTAAGAGTATAGGGGCTCATAAATTTTTAAAAGCGGTGCGGACCTGTACTAGGGGGACATCGGAAAGAAAATCCCTTTAACTAGTTATTTCGTCGGCGAGGGCGGTAAAAACTCAATCACTGACGGCTCAGGCCCTGTAGCAAGGAATTTTTTGCGCGGGGGGGGGGGGGGGGGCACTTGCTGAAAGCCGTCACTATTGAGAAAACGGCTAGTTTCTCAATGATTATTTCGATAAAACACCATGTATCATCAAAATGTCGGGGGGGGGGAAGGCGGGCCCCTGCCCCCCCCCCCCCCCCCTGGCTGACGGGCCTCTGACGCTACAGCAACCACTAACACTATACCATACCATCACAATACCTTACCATCTATCGAAAGCCTGAGTGGCTGGGTCTGGCCAAAAAGAGAGAGAGACTCTTTATTGAATTCTGGAGAGGTTGGCGCGGTGGCACGAGAAGAAGCGTGGAATGCACATCAAAGACAAACACACGCGAAGCGCACCGCAACACCCAGCATACAAACTAAGTTATTGTACCGCACCGAGATCCTTCTCTCTTGTATCGAAAAAGAGTAGAGAGTGCCTTCGTCGCGCTGGAAGCACAGGAATGCAGCGCTCGTCCATGGGACGCGTTCTTCGACGCTGCATACCATGCCATCTAACGACGGATTCCAGTCTTTCTGACGCTGTCTCGTTGACCCGCGAGGTATTTGTCCTGCACATACAGAGGACAGCGAGCTGACCGCTGGGCTTTCCCCTCGTATTCACCGTGAAGTTACTGAATGCAAGGTTTTTTCTTTCTTTCTTTCTTTCTTTCTTTCTTTCTTTCTTTCTTTCTTTCTTTCTTTCTTTCTTTCTTTCTTTCTTTCTTTCTTTCTTTCTTTCTTTCTTTCTTTCTTTCTTTCTTTCTTCTTTCTTCCTTCCTTACTTGCATGGACCTAGCATGTCAGCGAGACCCACAATCCGAGTGACTTCCTTTATTTGTATAGCAACAGCCCATTTGTAGTTCCATGGTCAATGCGAATGTCTATCGTACGGGTGTCCGTTCACCGCGTATGCTCGATGCGTCTTATGCTATGTTCCCCCTACGTGTATTCTGCGCACTTCTCTTCTTCTTCTTCCTTCTTCTTTCTTTAATTCTCTTTTCCTGATCGGCGTCCCGGTTCCTCGCGTAAGCTGCACAGAAAAGGAAATGACATTCATCGGTGACGTGCATATCCCGAGGCGGAAGTGCTGAAAGTGCACCTCGAGGAAAACAAGGGCCCGTCCGTATTCGCTCTCCACTGCTTCCGTTGGAGCCATCTTAACCGTGTAGCCCGTATCGGCCATAGCTGTTTATTCACTTTTCCTATTTAGCTTGTCTCGAAAGCTGTGCTTAGATGACATACGTGCAAAGTGTTCTGTCGCCGGCCTATAGGGCTTCGGATCGCGAAAAAAAATTCCCCATTGAGTAAAACTGAAATGATGGCGACCAGAGTTGCCTTTTTTTAAAAAGAAAAGGCGGCGCATACTACCTGTATTTCGCATGCATAAAACCTTTGCCCAGCGTTGGAAGGAACCTCTTTGTCGGCAGTATACGAAAGAGGTGTCTGCTTGGATATTGTAAGAAGGATCGTACGCTTGGGAACATGTCAGTGAATGCAGTTTGCAAAGTGGCCAGTTTCCTTTTTGCACGGTGCTTCGGAGCGGACTCGCAGTGTCCGAGTGCGGGGATTGCAAATACCCGCGCGCTCGCTCCCTTTGTGCAGTTCCTTTGGTGAGCGTGTTTACGTGCCCTAGCATGTCATTAGAATAGAGAGGCGCGCCCGGAATGATGCGCTTGGCATGTCGACAAACACTGGAAAATGAAGCGATCTCTCGAAACACACTATGTATATTGACACTATACTTGCTTTATTTGAAGGCATGCGCATGCGACCACCCGCTAGTGTGTGTGTGTACTTGCGCGTGTGTGTGTGTTTGCTTGCTTGCACGGGTGCTTTTTTTGCGCTTGTATGTGCGTTAGAAACGAAAACGTTCAGACACAAACGTTACGCAAACCTCATTTCGTGTACGAGATTATTCTCGCGAGCCCCGTCTCGTGAATAAGAGATTAATCTATGTCGCGACGCCCTGTTTATGTTTGCGTTTGTTTGTTAGAGCGGGATCGAACAGCGCTTAATAGGGCAGGACCAAATAGAGACGACAGAGAGCGCCGTCTTTGTCGACTTCACGTCGTCCTCTCTAAAGCGTTGTTAGATTCCGTTATCGTTACAGTACGCTTCTGTGTTTGTTTCTTTTCTTCCTTTTGTTTCCCTGTGCGTGCGTGAGTGAGTGAGTGAGTGAGTGAGTGAGTGAGTGAGTGAGTGAGTGAGCGAGCGCGCGCTACTTTCGTGGGTAGGTTCGTCTGCGTTCGTATAGATGCTAGGCTTTCCGATAACTCAGCTCCTATCGCAACTCATGCGTAACAAGAAAGAGAGCGAACGAGAGAGAGGGGAGAGAGAGAGATAAGGGATAGAAAGGCAAGAAGGTTAATCGGAATGGAAACATCTGGTTTGCTACCCTACTCTAGGAACAAGGGTGAAGAAATATGTAAACAAAGTTATGATGAAAGCCGAGGGTTTCAACGCTAACCGGTCTCTAAGAACAGTTTAATTCAGTGTATAGACCTGTCGCGCACACTAACCAGATCGTGCAAGCAGTTGGCTATAAGAGTGTCGTTTCTTATGTCATGAGGGTAGCAACTGAAGTGACAACCCTCATGACATGAGGGTATAGTCATGAGTTTGTTTCGTAAGCTTTGCGTTGAATGAACATTCAGTACTAATATATGTTTTATTGACACATTTTTTTCGTTTTGCTGCCCAGCGAATTCTCAAAACAGTATATGCGAGGGATATTGCTTATAAGAATATAACTGTTTCCTTACACATTTTCGAATGTTCCACGACTCTCACCCACACATCGCAACATGAAAAAACCACTGCGTTAACCAGGTGAAGTGCAGTTTTGAGGCTAGCATCTTTGTCCTTCATAGTTATCGAAAGTCTGCCAGTTGCCCCTTTTCCCCTAGTGACTATTCATTTGCTTTTTTGTTTTTGTAGAACTCTGTCATCTTCGCCCTATTCTGGAATCCTAGAAAAAAAAAAAAGCAACGTTCTTTGTGGTCGATGGCATTTGCGGACGACAACTGTATGTATACCGTCTGCGTGACGTCATAAGCAAAAAAGATGTCGTCTGAGACCTGCACGACGCTACTTGAATGTCCTGACTATAACTGGAACAGCAAATCAACCTATAGTGATTGTCCTCGACTTCGAGCCTCGGGGAAACCTGTAGTATTTGCTTCGGTAGCGCAAACAGAGCTTTTTATTATTTTTATGACGCTGCAGTCTTACGTCAGGGACGCAGTTTGGCCAGAGGGGTGTATAGACGTGGCGACCCACTTTGCAGGATGGTTAGCTTAACCTAACCTTGATTTATAACTCTGTTTGCTGTCGGAACCTCTTATGGGATGCGCGGGAAACCGTGGAAAGACTAATAAGGGCAGAGCGTCGCTGCGAGTACGGAGAAAGGTTTTTTTTTTTATTGTCAGAGCCGCCTGAGGCAGCGACCTAAACTAAGAGGAAAAGGCTGAGCCTCTCCTTCCGATCCCCGGAGAAGAAGAAAGAGAAACGAAAACTCGAGGGATGGAGCTTTTCAAGCGGTTGTAGGTTTTATTGGCGGGACCCGTGGCTTGCGGTACTGGTTTAGCGTTCGCAGCAATCTAACGTTGAGGGCGAAGTGGAGGCTTCATTTCCCGGTCGCGGCGGCCGCATTTTAATCAGGGCGTGCAAGCGAGAAACGCCCATGTACTGAGGTTTACGCGCGCGTCAGAGAACGTAGAGATTTTTATTCAAGGTCCTCTGGTATGGCGTCCCGCCCACGCTTTGCTGTTGAGCCTTTGAAGTGCGTACGTACCGCGTTTATTTAAACGTCAGTTTGAAGCATGTGTGGCGATTAAAAGATTCCTTGATGAATCTTTGGCGCCGCGATCGTTCATTGAGAGTGAGAGAGCGATAATCATAGAAGCTAGAAACTTAACGACACGCGGGAGGTGCTAGCTGCTGATCGCCCGGCTTATTAGCTCTCCAGGCGTTAGATGATAATTACGGTAAATACATTAATCACACAGGCACACGAATAGTTACGAAGGTTTCGTTGAGGCCTGTTGGTAATTTTTTATGTATGATGCTAGAACATGCACCGTACATTCCGCTCGCAGTCTTAGAAGGCATTTTTGTGTTTTACTTTTGAAGACGACTGGCTTGTGTGAGCGCCATTGACTGTGTACCGCAGTGCGCGCACCGTTCGTTCACACATTCACCTTCCAATTTCTTCTTTTTTTATTTCAATGTTTCCCTCCGTCAAGGTAGGGCAGCCAATCAGACGCCTTCCTCGTGAATGTCCCCGCCTTCTGTTCTCTCCCACACCTTGTCGCTGTGCTGTAAAAGATTTTCGAAGCGAACATGGTCTTTAGCAAGGGTAGATTTCTGGCCTTGGTGCGACATGTTCAGCGTTAAGCGCATAACTTATACGACAGGACAGAACAGGAAGGAACACATACACAAGCGCTTGTGTATGTATTTCCCTCTGTCCCGTCCCGCCGTATAAGTTCTGCGCTTAACGCTGAACATGGTCTTAGCTCGTGGAAATCTGCGACGAGGGGCACGCAAGCGTCTGATCTCAAAACGGCCCGCCGGCCCGCTGGGCCATTGCTCCTGCTGCTGCGCGCACAGGTCGCCTAAGCATGAGCCATCCGGACGTGTCGTCTTCGGATATCGTCGGCCTGGCACGAGACTCCGTGGCGTCGACGCCGTGCCAACGGGCCGTGCCCGGCGGTTGTCGGGAGCAGGCCTCGTACTCGGACCCCACGCTGCTGAGGAGCAGGCGGAGGCTGCGCCAGCAGCAACAGGGAGTCTTGGTGGACGAGGACACGTCGCTGGACGTCACCGCCACCGCACCGGCGCTGTTGCAGACCGCGCCGCCGGCACCGGCGACCCCGCCGGCAGCGCTCGCCAGAGGTCTCCTAGCGGGTGCCGAGGGTGGAGAGGAAGTCTTCCCTTTCAAGACCCGCAAGTGAGCGTATGCAGATTCGTTCTAGTGCGTGTGGCGCCTCCCGTGACAGAGGTTTATATTTCGCGCTCGCGCAGTTAGGCGACGCAGACTGCCGGGACTGCAAGAGAACGCGAGCTTTTATACGAAAGAGCGCAAGCAGGCCGCAGATTTGGATGCGCAAAAGTATTCCTTTGTGTGCCCAAAACCGTTTCTCGTGCTCGACATATAAAACTCCGCATCATCGTGGCGCGCGGAACATAAGCTCTGTTCTGTCCTATCTCCTTCCGCCATCTATTCAACTTCACCACAATACACTGAACTAACTAAGTGGACAGTATTATAAAAAAAAAGCGTATATACATTTTGAAACATCAGCTTCAACGATTCTGACTTCACGAAATAATAGGGCGTGTGTCCTACTAATAGTTCGTTCATACTGATTTATGGAACTTAGTCGCAGTTTCACTGCTGCGTTGAAACAGTGCTTTTATTCTGCGTTTAAAGCCGGAATAAACTTTGTACAAGAAGACAACTGGGCTACAGGGCTAATCTCTCTTATTTGCTAACCTCCGCTGGCCAGTACCGAACACATGCGGCCGCATCTTTGTTTCTTCTTCTCTATCCTTTCTTACGAGGTCGGCGATGGGGCTGGGAATGGGGGAACTTGTTTGCAAGCACAGTTACCATGCACCCACTTTTCTTCTGTAATTCATTCCCTCGGTGTCGGTGAGTATAAACAACCTGCTCTCCCTGTTCTCTACATACGACTGTTTTTTTTTTTCTCCCACCGGCAGGACGGAGCCGTCGTCTGGCGTGGTGTTGTACAAGCTGGATGTTCACCTCCGCTGCGGCAAGAACCTGGTCGCCAAGGACGCCTGCGGTCAGTGGCCGCCGCTTCTGCAATGCACGCCTCGTATCCCGCCCGGTTTCGTTTCGCCCTCTCTGCTCCATCCAAAACCTTCCCGCTCCCCTTTTTACTTATTCCGTGCCTGGACCTCGCGTGATTTTAACGATTGCAGTGCTTTTAGTTTTCATGGCGGGCGTGCTTTTACCGATCCGTTTTATCAAAACGTTCGTAAGAATTTTCATCATCAGAAGGAGCCCAGATGGATAGACGGCCGAATTTCTTGTCAGTGAACGGGAGGTTGAAATAATCAGTCCTCGAATCTGACCTTTGCATGAATGCACAAAGGTTGTTGTAGATACATAACCTTCAGGCAATGCGAAACATGTGTGTTTACTACTACTACTACTACTACTACTACTACTACTACTACTACTACTACTACTACTACTACTACTACTACTCTACTACTACTAATAATAATAATAATAATAATTATAATAATAATCTATAGTTCCCGCATCTGAAATCACTCTGACAAACATTATAGGAAAACAAGGCTTGAAATAAATTCGAGAAAAGTCGGTACAGCAGCGTACACTTACTGCAGCAGCTGCCTTTTTTTTTATTTCGAAAACGGCCGGAAAGGTGAGAACGCGAATAAATAAGGAC
The DNA here is from genome assembly GCF_013339695.2 of Rhipicephalus sanguineus. Taxonomy (NCBI): domain Eukaryota; kingdom Metazoa; phylum Arthropoda; class Arachnida; order Ixodida; family Ixodidae; genus Rhipicephalus; species Rhipicephalus sanguineus. Next base: position 179,273,462 of record NC_051178.1, read on the forward strand.
AGTCGCACCCACTTCTGAGAAATCTGCCCATCGTTCCGCTATCTCAGTTTAGCAAAGCTTCAACTTGGGCTAGTCGCTACGACGTTCTAACGTAGTGGCGCTGAGCAAAATGCACGAAGGGCAATGGACAAGGAGGACAGGAGAGTACGAACGCAAACTTTCAACTGTTTATTTTCACAAAAGCACGTCATACTTGTTGCACACATATACTTGTCCTGTTCTCATTGTCCTTAGTCCTTCGCGCCTTTCGTTCAGCGCAACTACGTTAGAATATCTCACTTTGCGAGGCGGGCTATAGACAACGCTCTCCCGTCTGAGTGTTGGTGCAGTAGGGAGGACTTCTATATTTTTTAGGTTGCTCGGATCGAAAAGTTCTGCTTAATAAATTTGCAGCCGCTTTTGGAAGTAACCACGGCGAGTATGAACACTACCGAGGACAAGCTTTTCAGTGCGGCATAAAAAGAACTGCGTTCTCGAAAAGCACTTGTCCGTCTTTATAACGGAGCGGTTTGGAAAAGAAGCCTGCGCTTTCGGACAACCATAATATTATGTAGGCAGAGACTAGAAGGCGCAGCTCGTCCGCTCGGACCCGAGGGCGTAACTGGCGATCCCGGATCGAGTCCGAGGCGGGCGGCTGTGACCAATGGAGCCCTGGACATAGGACCACGCTCATAAAGACTCCCAACATCTGATGTTCCTTTTCCTTATGTGAAGTTCCATATGTATGAGTGAAAAAATAAGAAGTTCGCAGAAACAAAATGGAATGAATTCGCATAAGATACGGTAAACTGGAGGTCATTGGGAGATGCCATCGTCCTGAAGTGGACATAAAGTAGGCTGATAATGATGACGATGATGATATATGTGTGAGCAGGAACACCACCGGGAAGGCAGGCTAACGACGAGAACGTAGCGTACGAGATCGGATAACTCTCGTAATGGGCACTTCGATACTCACCCTTTCCTCATCTCAAGCGTTACAAGCAGTCATAACGGTTTTTTTTTCCCGGTGACCTAAACAAACTCGTTGTGACGCCGGGTTTATATCTGAAGGTAATGGATGGCGGCATGCCAGGAGCCGAACATGACACGCACGTTTGATGTGTTATATATAAGCGTTTACGAACGGAGAATGTATTCGTGCATTTTCGCCGGAATTGCAGGCACGAGTGACCCGTACGTGAAGTTCAAGCAGGGCGGCAGGCAGGTGTACCGCAGCCGCACGGTGTCCCGCTCGCTGGACCCGTACTGGGACGAGTGCTTCACGGTGGCCGTGCGAGACCTCTGGGACCCGCTGGTGGTGCGCGTCTTCGACTACGACTTCGGCCTCCAGGACGACTTCATGGGCGCAGCCACCGTTGAGCTGCACACGTTAGAGATAGACAGGTACATACGCATACTCCTCATGTTATGTTTATACTCCTCAAATGAGGAGTATAAATGAGGAGTATATGAGGAGTAAACTATGCTGATAGTTTTATGGTGTTATAGTGCTTGTTACGGTTGCTTGTAGTTCACTTAATTGCGTGAGGATAGACAAATTTACAAAAAAAAAAAAAAACGTGAATAGCGTTTTTCACTCCATAATGAGCTACATATATTCATTGGGCAATTTTGTTTCTTGGCGTTCTGTCTTCCGCAAGAGAGCGAAAGTGAAATTTGTCATGCCTGTCGTTCACTCGAATTAGGCGCCACCTTATGTAGCTCACGCCTGCCGGTGCTGTTATGTACAGAGTAAGCATTGCCGCAGCGCAGCCAGCCTTCCGACCATCCCTTCTGTCTTTCGCATTCTTTCTTTCGCCCCATTCCCTTCTCATTAGTGTAGGGTAGCAAACCCTAAGCTTTTCTTTCGGTTAATCACCCTGCCTTTCCCTCACCTGCCACTCTCTTTCCCTTCATCACGTTTGCATCGCCCGTCGGCCGCAGGCGTTCTTTCATCCGCCATTCTTGCAGAACATTCTCCAATATTAATCTTTCGTTCTCGGCACACGGTTACAAGAATTGCCCTGTGTACGACGATTAGGGGCAACATTTATGACTTCGCAGTTCGCCATTGTTCGCATATAAGCTCTTCTTCCTGCCGACGTAAGGTTGCGCGCTGTTGTAGTATTTAGTTTTTTTTTTATTTCCTGTCTTCTTCTTCTCTTGCTGCTGCTGGGGTCGCAGCGGAGAGGATGCAGCTCGACTTCCTTTTCCGGGAGCAGATAGCAGGAGGATCGTTCCTGTCATATGAACACGCCTAAGCCTCACGCACGCACGCGGAGGAAATTACAAATACACTCAACTTAATCCTCCACAATGTTTCTTCGTTGCTTTTCTCTCTGCTGTTGTAATTGGGTGCTCCGTTAGCCACCCGCTGTGGCCTATCTGTTGAGCTCCAGGACATAAGGTACCAATGAACAAACTAATGAATGAGAAGAAGGGAGATGAGGTGCTCGATGTTCATTTATTTCCAACCGTATGAAAACAAACGAAACATGCGAAAATTACTTTTTTGTTGTGTTGTAGCAGGAAGTGTCGAAATAAAATGGTGGAAGAAGCAAGGCTGAATTCACGAAGCTTTGAAAATGTGTTCCTGTGAACATATGTAGAGAAATTAGGAGCTTTATCTCGTCTTGTGAAAGCGTTGTTGGAACATTTGAGACGGCTTTCGCGTTTTTAAGCCACTATATAAAATGCGACAGTATAGTTATACTAACGTATGCAGGTGATCTTCAGGAAAAACTTAAAGAGCATAGTGCCTAAACTGAGTGCGCATATGTGTATACGTCGGCTGTGTGGACACAATTCAACGCTCATCCGTGAAAATGTTTCTGCAGTTTATTGTGGGCTATTTCTCCAATACCACTTGTATTGTTATTTCCACATTGCGGCAAGAAATTGCAGCACTCTGTGTTCCTTTACTAGCATTCATTACACTCACTTATGAGCCAATTGTTGGGTTGACCTGTATCAATAAATCAAATAAATAATAAATAATATAAATGGGCATGGAAGTTAAAAAAATATGTTACTTTACACTTCAATAAAACAACAAATCATTTCGCTTGTGCTTTTTATGGCTTATATTATCATTTGACATAATATGGTTTTAAAAATCTAAGTATCTGCACTGTACGACACGAATGTCGTAGTCACTGAAATGGCCCACGCGGTCGTCAGGTACCATCAGTGTCAGAATTCCTTGCCGTGCATAAATTAGCGTAGCAAAACTTTGTTTCTTGTCAGTATCTAGCAAGTACCTCACTGCACACTATGCGTACTACGTACACTATGTTTTGGCACGTAAAAGCCCGGAACAACTGGCTAATTTTGGAAGTACTCGTTGCTGGGCTAGTTGGTTCATCGTAACGAGAGAAAAACTAGACGCCTAAAACACCGCAAGAAGAACGAAGCACAGGGAAAGAGCGGGAATTTTGATTGGTACTGGTTACGGTTGGTCAATTGTTGGCTAATGTTTTGTTGACCGCTGTTTTTAACAATAAGATTAAGTAATACACGTGTACTGCTACTATTATGCCTCCCTTCATTAAGCACTTGTTCGCACACTGCGACAGTTCCCCCAAGGGAAACGAGCCGCAAGTTTCTGCTTACTTCAAGGTCGTCGGTTACGCCGTATTACGTATAAGCGGAAACATTAATCGAGGAAACAAGATTTTCACGGCGGCATATGTCATCTGCTCTCAGCGCATTTTGCTATAGATGTCGATTCAAAGTTCCTGGTCAGGCGCGCTCGCGCGTGCATCGATCATATTGTTTTGCCCGAAATCTTCCTCGTTGTTCTCCGTGACCACGTGAAACAAAGTGAAAGTATAGATGCGGGAAAATGTCTGCTCGTTATTAGTTGTGCCGGTTACACGCAGGCCGACCGACATCTTGCTCAACCTGACCGAGTCCGGCAAGGCGGAAGACGCGAACGCCAAGGACCTCGGCTACATCGTGCTCACCGTCACGCTGCTACCGGCATCGGCCCGTGACGACGTCGAACAACAGGTGAGCGGCAGGGAGCATTGCGCCCGTACACACCACGTCGTGGACACTGTGTCCGCGACGTGGTGTGTGCGTGTGTGCTCCGTGGCCCGCAGGTGCGCGCGCTTGACCGTGGCGGCATCGATACATTTAATTCTCCGCGCACCGGCATTGCGGCTGCTTTTACGTGTTGAAGACGACGTTCTTCAAGGGCCTATTCCGGTCAATTTCCGTTGCTTGCTATGATCTTGTTCGTGATGATAACGAATAATTTGTGACCGGAATCAGCTACCGTATTTACTCGCGTGCTACTAGAACCGGCTAGTATTGGCTAGCGTTGGCTAAACGATAGCTACTATTGGCTGCTTTGTTGCCCAATGACGGCTTATGTTGACTATCAGCTGTTGGTACAACAACGTCGTACTAATTAAATCATTTAGTGTCAGTGTAATCGTCTAGTAACTTACATTTTCTTTCCTCTCGGCAAAGCTGCCAGTTACCTGTGATCAAGTGCACTGGCTCGACACTTGTGGCGATACCCAGAAAGAGGTCGCGGGTTTGACTCCTGGTCGCAATAATTATTTTGTCGCAGTGAGAGAGGGGAAAGAACGATGTTACAAAAGGCAACGACGTGAATAGCGCTCGAAAAAGTTGTCAGTAACAATTGAGCCTTCCCGTTTTACTAACCAACCTGAGGTACATACTACCGTGTCCTTATACTCCCCCCCGCCCCTCGCTTCCTTCTTGGTCATTATCTCAACATTCTGTCTTCCTTTGCTCCTCACCCACTGCGAGAAAGCAAACAAGAATTCTCCCTATGTGTCAGCCTCCTTGTCCTTCCCATTTTATTTCTCTATGTACAACTAGTGTAAAGATGCGTATTTTACAGCGAAAGTTGTTATGAGATCACAACAAGAGCCGATTATGGCGCCGTAGTTGTCCGCCGCCACCGCCGGTGTCCGTAACCGCTATCGTGCGAAACAAGAAAAAAAATGAAAAAAAAAAGACAAATATCCAGGATAGGATTTGGACTCAGGCTCTCTCCGTGGTAGTCGAGTATCCCACCACAGAGCCACGCTGGTTTTTTTTCTTTATTGCAGAGCTAGGCTGGGGCTTGAAACTGCTTCGCGAAAAAGACCCTATACAGGCAAGGAATCGCGTTTACATATGTAATATAGCGTGGTAGAAGAGTGAAATAACAACCGGGCGTCACACAATGCGAATTGCACAACGAGTGGGTCGTTGAATGCGTCCAACCCATTACAAAAGGCTCAGCCATAATTCTTCATCGTCATCAGCCACAGCACAAAGTGCACATAATGCCTTACAGATGTGTAGCGGGTACCACGCTTCTCTGCAGAATGACGAATGATGATAAAATGGGTGCTTCCCTACTTTACAAAAATTATGATTTATGGCATAGTGGGTGCTTCCTTCACAAAAATTATGATTTGTGGCGAAGTGGGTACCTTCCAAGTGTACTGGTTTTAGTTGCCCCAAGAAAGTTTACAATGAGCTCTAGAAAGGCCGCTCTTCCAGCTTTCGCTGCGACTGTGCTGCGTGGTCGGCTCTGGCGATTTTTTTACGTACTTAGTCTAGAAAGTCGAATAAGTTTTGACAGAGGCTCGAACTGTCGAACAGTAAACAATAAATTACCGTAGCTGCGGGTTACCTGCCTATTGTCCCAGCGCGGCCGGGCCGGAATCGATTCAGGCCACGGTGTTCCTTGAATATCTGTGCGTGTGCAAGGCTGGACCAAATTGCGGCGGACACGCAGTACTCGACCGCGAAGCTATGAACGTCAATGTGGAACGTCTGTTAATGACCTAGCGCGAGAGCATGCATTATCGATAAGAGGTAATGACTATCCACACTTAACAGAGCGCTGCGTCCCTGGCACGTGCGAGCCACGGCTTCTTGAAATGACGCATTAACCGGAGAACCGTTGGATGCGTTTCATATCAGCACCGGTATTACTTAAACGAAGTTATTGTTTGTATGTTCTGCAATGGTTCAGGTACAGGGGGTGTCCTGAATGCTCTCAGGTAAAGGGGGTTCACCAAACACACACACACACACACACACACACACACACACACACACACACACACACACACACACACACACACACACACACACACACACACACACACACACACACACGCACACGCACACACACACACGCACACACACATACACACAGACACACACACGCACACACACGCACACGCACACACGCACACGCACACGCACGCACACGCACACACACATACACACAGACGCACACACGCACACACACACGCACACACACACGCACACATCGCGCTCAAGAGACGGAGAGAGAGAGACGTCAATGTATCTGCACCAGATACAAATAAACAAGAATGTTACTACAACTGGATTTGAACTCTGTGCGTCTAGTAGGAAAGCCCGGTGCTCCAACCATAATCCACGGGTGCATGCCTCGTAAAGGAAAATTGAACACCTTCAGTGTTATCTTACGTGGAAGCACGCGCATGTTCACTCTGCTCACGGAATGTTGTCAAGTCGTCACTCCATCGAACGTGGCTGCGGATAAGTACTTTAAGAAACACCCCATCAACGATAATGCATTACGCATAGACTGTGACGATAATAGTGGGATAGCTTCTGTTGTAATCATTTGTACGCAAGTAATTCAGCTGAAGCTCGCGCCTTTGTTGCTTTATTGCGCGTTGGTCAAACTTTATAGTGGTAATATGTTTCAAGTACGTCTTTGTAGAGTCTAAAAACGATTTGCTGTGTTATTTGTGATCAAGCATTGAGTACGGCTCACGTTGGCGTCGACGTCAAGTGAGCTTCAGAAAACGCATATCGAGCCGCTGGGGTTAGCGAGTCTTATTGATCGATGACGGAGTGCTTTGTCTGATAGGCTTTACATGTACACCATGATGCAAACATCTAGGTGCCTGCTGTGATGCGTCTGAGAGAAGCGTCGACATGCTGCAAGTGATCGTTCGGGATTCTGCTAGTGTCAGGAATTCACTGCTTTTGTATGCCGCCTTTTCGAGGTGAGGAGCCTTTTTTCACCGAGGCGTTCACTTCCGCCAGAATGTTTTCGATCACTATCAAAGCGACAGAGCTGTTTTCGTAAGGTTTCCATGCATCGTGGCTATGACGGCTCTATAAGCTCCGTTCGGACGCGAGTATATCAGCCTTCCTAAGCAGGGCTTGTACGATTTTTATTTTACCACTTCACTGTCGTTTTATTTTTCCCACGGTTGCTTCGGTTTCTGTTGTATGTTGTATCCTTTCATTATCAGTTGTACGTGCATGCAGCGGCGTAGCCAGAAATTTTTTTCGGGGGGGGGGGGGGGGGCACCTCCTTGATCTGACATGGGAGTCGGGCAGGCAGCTGTGATCGAGTGTCATTTTGTGCTCTCTATGCCATAACGAAAAAAGTTCGGGGGGGGGGGGGCACGGGCCCGGTGTGCCCCCCGTGGCTACGCCACTGCGTACATGTATGTCAGACCTATCATTTTAGTTCACTTGCAGCATTGATGTTTCATCATCAGTGTACAATATAGCTATAGTGTTGCTACCCATACGCTGTCGTGGTCTCCAAAAAACAGTCGGTCTCGGGACTTGCGAAATAACTTAAGGGACGCGAGCCGTGGGTGCGCAGCCTGGAATAATGGAGCATTCGCTAAGATCCGTAACACTCGGCACAAGCTTGAAGAACGGCGGAACAGATCGCATAGTTGTTCAGCGTAACATAGCATTATGATGACGAAGAACCAGCTTCTGACAGTTTTTCCTGGGTGTCGCTGAAAATTAAGTCAGCTGGGACACGTACGATAAAGGACTCTTCTTAATGCGGAAAATTACGATAGAGAAGCTTTCGGACAAAACATCGCGTTCGTATTTTGATTCCTTTCTGTCTGGTTTGTTCATTTTTTTTATACGCGAGCGTGTCTTTTTTTACCACTACTAATTTTGACCTGACTGGCTGGCTGTCTGGCCTTGATTCCGTGACCGCATAGAAAGGATAAGGAAACTCGTACCCATAGGAAAAGGCATCGAACCCGGACCATAAGCTTGGTAAGCAAGTATACCTCGGTTCCACAACAACAGTTCAAAATATGGTGCAGAAGATTACGTGGGACAATAGTAGGAGAGAACACTGCCATCGTACACACAGCGCTGTGCTGTCGTGACATCCACTCGCGCGTTGAGGGTTAAAAGGTCTTCGAAGATGCACAGTGCCTGTTACTGCTAAAGCAGCAGGGGTGCAACTTTTTCACTTATTCAATTTTCGCAAAACGGCACACGTTTTACTAGTTATCAGCTAACTTACCAAACCCAGCAGAGGGTTCTCTTGAGTTACGTAAGCACGTTTTTTTTTTTTTTTTGGAGTGCTTTTCTTTTATTGACCCGATTCCATATCGTCAACGGGGAAGTCGTCCCTCACGTATTCCAGAGGCACATTCCGCATAATGGCGGGAGGCACGGCCTCGCCGTTATTTGCACGAACCAGGTATCTGATTCCACGCGCGTCCAAAGTAAATCGTCTCTCAAAGCGTTTTCTCTTACGAGTTCCAAACGTATACAAGGGCCGTCCGCACTTAGAGCGAAATGCCTTGATAATCATGCACTCATATTTTAAGTTTGAAGCGCAATCTAGCAGCCTAAGTTCTCAATAAGATTTGTAGTATGTTGGTGCAGGATGCAAATGTAGATAAAGAATGTAGATGCGGAACCAATATATTAGTGGAACATTCCCACTCTGGTACATTGTCCAAGAACATGGCAGTTTTATATCTGTAGAATAATGATTAAGGAAGCAGAAATGCAGTAGAAATGAAGTCAAATGGGAGAATAAGAATATCAAATCAAATCGGGCACAGATAATGGCTTTATGAAAGTGAAATGGTAATTAAAACAAAGATGGAGCTAACCGAAACTCATGCGGTAGAAAGAAAAACAAACAAAGAGAAACATAGTTGATCTAGCAATACATAACACATTGCTCCTCATTTTTTATGAAATAGAAGAAGAAATGATAATGTTTATAGCTGGAACGAAAATAAGGAGGGCTGACATGACCTTTCCAGCTTTTCAAATTTTTTGTTTTCTTTTTTCTTCTTTTAAATGAATGCCTTAAGGCCCTCAACCACAGCAAACGTACCGGCAAGCAGTGCCTTAAATGATTTACTGCAGCAGTTGTTCTACGAGACAGGCTTCGGTTTTGTTCCCCAGAAGACGTATATGTGTAATGACGCAGGAGGGGTGTGGTTCACGTGTGAGCAGAATCGTTTGGCACTCGCTCAATCCAGTTCGGATGTCTCTCGTGCTGCTATACGTCGGGCCTCACAACATGTACGAGCAGAGAGGGAAGTACCGAGATAGCAGTAGCGAGTGCCAAAACGTCACGACGTACGGCTCACGTATGACATTCTTCTGTGACATGACATGTACTACATACATACATACGTACTTATCGGAAGCAATATGAGCGAGAACCCGAGAGCGCGTGGCAAGTAGCCTCGAACCCGACGTTGGGAGAGGCGCGGCGACGGCTGACGGAACCAAAGTGGAAAGGGCGTCTCGGGGTGTCACTTGTTATAGCTGTATTGATTTTCCTTTGTTTCCTTAAATTAGCTTCAGTTCCTACGTATTGCTGCAAAAAATAACGTAAAATGTGCAGTCTCGTTTTGAGTCTCGTATTCTCCGAGGCCATATCTCGGAGGCCATACTTTACGTGTTTGTTGAATGCCATGAGGTGGCGCTGCGAATAATTACGCTCACTGTCAAATTTCTTTGATCTCGCTTCACATTTTCACGTTACTTTTTGTAACAATACGCAGCTGCTGAAGCTAGTTTTAAGAAAGAAGGGACAACCAATACAGCTATAACGAGTGACACTAAAAGTAAAAACCCACCAACTACAGCTGCGATTCGAACCCGGGCCTTTTGAGTGGGAAGTGGGCATTCTACCCCTGCACCACACTGGCGGAGCCGCGCGCGACTCTTCAACGACGACACATTGCAGGCTACCGATGGCAGCGCCACAAGCGGCTTGACCCCTGTTTGGGCTTCGCTTCACTTTTCGCAGCTCTTTCCAAGCACTCCCCTGTTTCAGTACACTGTACTCGTACTTAATACGAAACCAAAGCCGACGACAAAAAAAAAGAGAAAAAAAAATCTATTCTTATTATCTTAGGCTTGCCAGTATCCCGTTCTAGCGTGTTGAGGTAAAAGGGCCCCAAAGAACGCAATAAAAGAAAGAAGTAAATGTCGCATTAGCACTTGTTGTATATTGGGCGCGGTGAACGGCGACGAGAGTAACAACAACAATTACAATAACAACAGCCGAAACAACAACGACGTTTGCAACGATGACTACAGCAACGATGATGACGACGACGACACCAATAATAACAGCAGCAACGACAACAATACGATGAAAACAAGAACAGCAACAACAACGACGGCGATAACCATGATGACGACGACGAAACGGCAGCAACAGCTGTTTCCCGCTGTTTACGCAGATGAAACAACACAATCACCTGTTCACAAAGAAAGTAAACACGTTCCGTTTAGTAAATACCTTCTGAAAGAGCTCGGCGAGAGCTGAAGTGTCATGCGCTCGAGCGCAGATAACGAGAAGGTCGTACATACCTCCGCTTTGTTTCTTAATCGTTTCTTTTTTTGTCTTATTGATTATAAGCGGAGCAGCGCCTCACGCCTACGTTTGGACTAGGCAAATCCGTGTACTACCCATCATTCCCATGATGGCTGAACGATCGCAGCGCCAGAGTCCCCTCTAGTTAATTTCAGGAAACTCTATGGCACGAAGAGCCCGTAAGGAACCTGTTACGTTACGACGTTAAACAGTTGAAGGACAGACTCGTCCAGCTTGTTGTTGCATTAGTGTTTACGGTCGTTTGTGGTGTTGAATTGCAGGAAGAGTAAGCCGTGTACTTCCGCTGTTGTTTAGTTATCGCATTGCCTTGCGCGTCTGTGACGATTGACGGTTCGCGAAATTTACCGGAAAGGCTGCTTCAGTTTCAATTGGTTCATTTTCACCCCATTAGTCATTACATTTGTGATAGAACAATGTATTGCTTGTGGAGAATCCGGCGAGAAAATGATTGCCAACGTATCTATACCTATATCAGTGAACATATCAACCACATATAATGAAAAGCCTGTCTTGTTTAGTGCCTGGCAGAATCACGGTGTTTTCTGATCCCACAGACACGGCGACGTTTACTGATTTATTTTGTCGCGACTGTAATTATAGGAACACTACGAGCGAGAATTCGCCGTCGGCGTCGGTGTGGTGGCCCTTATATCTCTATGTATGTATACGTGCGAGTAAACGAATGAAAACAAATGAAAATGTTCCAGCATGCTGGAGTTGAACTCGGGGCCTCCGGCATAAAAGCCCGACGTTCCAAAACCTACACCACATGTTCGTGCCTCATCATGCGGAATGGAACAGCCTTACGAACGTCCCGCGTGTAAGGAAGTGCGACCAGACGAAAAGGCGTCGAAAGTCGCTGTTATTGTGATAACACGGCAGTTGTATAGTGGCTTTGAGCAATACTGTACCTGGAAAAGGTTAATTTCCTGGGTGGTACCGCTCGGAGTCCATTAGGGGCGAAGATGTAACAACGTTGTTGGGACTGCATTCACGCGTTCGTGAAAGTGGCGAAAGCAAACACTTATCGTATAAAATGTCAAACTACACCCTACAAAAATATTCGTGCATGCAGGGCCGTCTAGATTTCTGCGGTGATCGTCGATTTCCTCCTGGTGAACATTGAAAATGTCCATCCGAGAACAACGAACTTATTACGCATTCGCGGCGCAGAACAAATCCGAGATTGGCGAATAGTATATACAGCTTCCGAATCAGCCAACATTAACGTTTCTTCGGCAAGATTGTCCCTTATGATTCCTTGCCGCCGTGGCTGGCTCATTCGGGCATTGTGCGCAGCGCGGTAGCGTAAGAGCCAGTGACGACGGGCCAATATATTGGGCAGATAAAAGAAGCGCAAAAATTGAGGCACTCAGAAATTTAACGCGTTAAAAGCGCCCCGCGATAACTGCTGAATACTTTCGCGGGGGTGTTTACGAACGTTTAGGTAATTCAAAACTTCCGCATTACCCAATGAGAAAGCGCCATGAAACACGCAGACACAATGCGACGATATTCGTTCGAGGGAACATCGAAGCGTTTTTTTTTTCTTTTCAATTCAGCATGGCGTATCGATCGCATGCGTTCTAACTTCTAAATATCATCCTCACAGATCCCGGACTTGTTCTGCGCCCCCAGTACATGCGTATAACGTGATAAGTACGCCGTTCTCAGATGCACTTTCGCAATTCCTCGAGAAAACGGACCGCCATCCATTCGGCGTCTTTCGCGTAGAGCAAGCAAATGAAAGAAGACGCCCATGTATATAGGCGTTCCGTGCACCGCGTCAGCGCTGAAGAACGGTATCGCCATCTCATTTTACCGTCGAAGTGCATACGTGCCTCGCGAACGGGACAATTTTCCTTTATACTCCGCGTTTCCTTACGGAAGCACTAGAGACGCGGCCTTTGTCTTGTCTTTTGTTCGCTCTAAGGCTGAACGCCCGAGGCCTCGAATCGATCCCGGCTCTTTCGTTTGATGTGCCGAAAAGTGTCCAGCGCTTCATTTTACATGCCCCCTTGCTCGTTTTCGTACAGGAAGTGTGTCTGCGAAAATTCGATCCCTATACGAATGTTTAGGGTGTTTGTGTGTCGCGAGTGCAGACGCTGTCGAATATATTAGACCGGCCGCTTACGAGTTCATTTGTTTTATATAAGAGTGCGGCCTGGTGTGGCCGAGAACCACAAGTACTTTACGAATTCGCAAACTGTGCGTGCAGCATCATCCAATAAATCTTTATTAGTGTTTGAACAAGGGACGTTGCCGGAGCCGACGTTTCAGCAAAGGGTCAGGAGGACAAGCACGCTTGCCGAAACGTTTCTCCGGATGTCCTTGTCCTGTGGGGCGGCCGACTGTAGGTGGCGATCAATAATCTTTTAATTTTTTTTTTTGCTTTAGTGACATTGCAAAAGCAACATTACGTTTATAAACACAAGGTACTAACGCAATAACGTAAGATCCCTATTCACCCTGTGGGGATTCAGGCGTCCGCCCCAGTTGCTCGACGCCATTTTCCCTTGAAGAGTTCTCGCATCACTCTCGTTCCGACCGGACGGGTGGCAGCTGATCATAAATCGCCGTCACTTTGCTGCTGCCCCGCCCCTCAAAGGTTAAACACGGTGTCCCATTGGCCCAATTTTGTGCGGGATTCGGACCTTGCTCGCGCTCGCCCTAGGAGCGGGGGCGCGCGACGAGGTTCGTGACATCGGAGGGTGCGGTGCGTATACGTTTTAGCCTTTCCGGCCGGCGGCGATCGTTTTGTTCTTTGTTCTTCGTCGCCGGCCGGCGGTTACGTCGTCTTGTCGGGGCTCCGTCCTCGGCGGGCGCGCGCTCCCCTCCGCGGTCTCGAAGTCCCGAGGCAGCGCCTCGATTCAGAGCCTGAATGTCCAACGAGACGGAATGTACAACGAGACTGAATGTCCAATGGGTCACGTGACCGGCGAGACTGAATGTCCAACGAGACGGAATGTCCAACCGAGACGGAATGTCCATCGAGATTCAGAGCCTGAATGTCCAACGAGACGGAATGTCCAACGAGACTGAATGTCCAATGGGTCACGTGACAAAGAAATAAAGAAACAGGTTTGGAGAGCTGACCTACCCGTTTTCCGTTTCTTCGGCTCTGGGGTGCGAGATCGCGAGAGCGCTGGCCGAAGGGTAGGTCGGCTCTCCAAACCTGTTTCTTTGTTTGTTTTGTTTTACAGGTGTGCCATTCGCGGCCACTAATCGATATATTTGGTAACTTGTATTAGCTAATTGGTGCCATGTGTAATTATGTTACGTACGATTGGCTGTATCGAATTATTGATCTCCTTGTACTAAAATCCCAGTAATAAATCACCAATTTGGAGAGTGTCGCCTAGGGTCTCCCTCGCTGCGTGCGACGGCTCGCCGTCCCTTCGCGGTGACGGGCCGAGTTCTCGCGCGCAGCAGTGCGGACGGTACACGGCGCGGGACGAACGAGGACGCGGCACCCTGCGTGAAGCTCCCAGTGCTCGAACCCGCGGTGGTGTTTGGCGCGTACGGCTAAAGAGTATATAGTGCGAGGACCGTGCGCGCCGGGAGTCGGCGGTAAAGGCAACGAGTAACATAAGTAAAATCAGCTGACGACACCACAACCCGCATGTAAAACTGACGAGCAGCAGCTGTCTATTAAGGCGAAAGCCTTAGATGCCTCATTAAACGCTAAAACTCACAGTCGGCGTCCAGCGGCGTCGGGGACGAGTGATGCAAAATATCATCACGTGATGACGTCACCATTTGACGTGCCACACGATGATGTCACCATATGACGTCATCATGGCGTCACAGACCTCCAAAATCTGGGACGGCATTATGACGTCATCATGACGTCACGTGACGTAACGTCACATGATGACGTCATCACACGACATCATGCCTTTGTCAAAGGTGGGCCGACCACGGAGGTGGTGCAAAACCAGGTGAGGTGCCTCCGATCCCGGAGGCAGTGCAAAACCACGTTAGGTGCAGAAAGCTTTCGGAGGGGGGCGGGGCAAGATCAACACATTGACTGAGAAGAAAAGGATGGCTTGCGCCTTCGAGTCGTCTTACGTGAATATATAAGGGACCCCGTGAGTTTTGTTGCGGACGCTGAAACTTCAAGGCGGCGTTGATACCTCTTCAAGCGGCAGCAATGGTTGCTTCGCTGATAGTGGCTCATAGTTTACGTGAAACTCCTCTTCAGTGCTCTTTAGTCTATCTCTGCTCATAAACGAGCACATTGGACAAGCCCTTTTTAAATGCGAAGCATTTCTCAGCGAACGTCTGCGACTTTGAGCGTATCTATCTATCTATCTATCTATCTATCTATCTATCTATCTATCTATCTATCTATCTATCTATCTATCTATCTATCTATCTATCTATCTATCTATCTATCTATCTATCTATCTATCTATCTATCTATCTAGCCGCCTACGACTTTGTGCTCTCCTGGCCGTTTCGTTAATTGGATGTATACCAAAATTGGTGTGTCATAACATGGCCTTATTACGAACATAAATGGCAGGTTATACCATGAAAATCATGACACGCATGTCATGAACAGCATGATTTACATTCCACGACCTTAGGCTCTTGCGGCCGTTCCGTTAATTTCATATACACCAAAATTGGTACGGCGTGACAAGAATTCATGACGAACATAATGACAGGTCCTAACGTGCAAATCATGACGCGCATGTGATGTGCAGCATGATTTACATGACATGGTCTCTGGGCGCTCGCGGCCGTTTAAATGAAGGGGTATATACGAAAATTGGCATGACGAGACATTTCTGTATGACGAACATAACTGACACGTGGTAACATGAAAATCATGATATGCATGTCATGTATGACATGATTTACATGCCACGCTCATGGCGCACTCACGGTCGTTTCGCTAGATTGATATACACCAAAATTGGTATTGTGCTATGTGACTGTATGAAGAACATGAATAACAGGTGGTAGCATGAAAACCATGACATCCATGACATGTGTGTCATGATTTACATGCCTCGCTCATGGTGCATTTGCGGCCGTTTCGCTTGCATGATATACACCAAAATTGGTATTGCGCGACATGACCGTATGACGAACGTAAGTGAGAGGCGGTAACATGAAAATCATGACATGCAAGTCATGTACAACCTGATTTACATGCCACGCTCATGGTGCGCTAGCGGCCGTTTCAGTAGATTGATATACACCAAAATTGGTATTGCGCGAAGTGACTGTATGAAGAACATGAATAACAGTTGGTAAGATGAAAACCATGACATGCATGTCATGTCTGTCATGATTTACATGTCACGCTCATGGCGCACTCGCGGTCGTTTCGCTAGATTGATATACACCAAAATTGGTATTGTGCTATGTGACTGTATGAATAACATGAATAACAGGTGGTAGCATGAAAACCATGACATCCATGACATGTACCACATGATTTACATGTCATGCTCATGGTGCATTCGTGGCCGTTTCGCTTGCTTCATATACACCAAAATTGGTATTGCGCGACGCGACTGCATGACGAAGGTAAATGAGAGGTGGTAACATGGAAACATGACATGCAGGTCATGTACGACATGATTTGCCAGCCACACTCATGATACATTCGCGGCCGTTTTCCTAGCTTGATATATACCAAAATTGGTTTTGCGCGACGCGACTGTATGACGAACATGAATACCAGGTGGTAACATGAAAACCGTGACATGATGTCATGTATGTCATGATTTACATGCCGCGCTCATGGTGCATTCGCGGCCGTTTCGCTAGCTTGATATACACCAAAATTGGTATTGCGCGAAGCGACTGTATGACGAACGTAAATGAAAGGTGTTAACATGAAAATCATGACATGCATGTCATGTATGACATGATTTACATGCTATACTCGTAGTGCACTCGCGGCCATTTCGCTCGTTTGATATACACCAAAATTGGTACTGCGCGATGTGACTGTATGATGAACATAAATGAGAGGTCTTAACATGCGAATCATGTTATGCATGTCATGTACGGTATAATTTACACGCCACTGTCATGGTGTGCTTCCGGCCGTTTTGTTAACTGGATATATACCAAAATTGGTATGGCACGACACGAGTGCGTCATGAACATAAGCGACAGGTCATGCATTGTATATACCAGAATATGCGTTTCATTGGCATGGTGTATACTAGATTTTGCATGCATGCGTGCATGGCAATCATGCGATATATGGTGGACTAGATGCCATGGCATGAATGATTTCATTTGGCTGAAAGACAAACAAGGCGATAGCTCTTTGCTGGCTGCTTCGCATTACATCGATTCCCACAGTGCGTGGGATCTGCCGAATTTTTTTTAAGGACCCATTGCCACGACACCACAACCATCGTCGTTGAGACATTTGTGTCCGCGCTACGCGATTGGTGATGTATTGCTCGAATGAGCGGCGGCAACACGGTCGTATCATACGCATTACGGCATACGTGGCAAAATGATATTCTTGCTATTCTTGCTTGTCAAAAGGTGGTTTTGAACAGTTTCGTCTGACTTCGATTCTATTTTACTGTTGCGTGAACAACCGGCAATTGTACGTTCTCCAGTACGTAGCCTCCGTGATGACTAGCAGGCATTTCTTCGCGCCGTTGAGATATCCCAGGTCACGCCCATTTATGCTCCAAAGCTGTTCGAGTTACTGGTGGCCACATCCAGTAACTTCAACAGCTTTCTCATTGCCTGTGCTTTTTATAGTTATGGCAGTATCAAGCCGAGAATAGCGCAGTCCCACAGTGGTTGCCTGCCGGTATCCCAACAAAATTATATACACTCCATAAGCACATATATTGCATAAATGGCGGGGAATGTAGTGACGTCAACAAGCACAGGATAGCAAGTGATGAAGTAGGTAGCTTCCATCGTTCGAAGCTGACCTTTCGGCTATTTTCCAAGCAACAGCACAAGCATAGGCGTGCGTAGGGTTCCCCATCAGGGAGGCGGGGGGCGAATGTTCATTGCGGTTCGTCAGGGGTGTGGGGGGCGAAGGTTAAGTCAGTGTATAGGGCAGATTTTGCCCTTTGCCCCGCCCCCGTGCTCACGACTATGAGCACAAAGGTTCGGTCAAAGTGTGATTTTGAGATGTCGAGAAGGAACCAAACTTTGAGAAAGTCAGCCTTTGTTTCAACGACGCCCCTGCGACAACAAAACGGCGTCTTTCCGAAACGGAAAAAAGGAAGTAACAATAATCGCACACAATACCCATTTTATTTACGGTTCGGGTGTTTAGTCATATATATGCCTGTATTTTCTTCTTCTTTTATTTTTTGTCGTTTCTGACGTATCACAGAGTCGTCCTTCTGCAAGTAGGAGTCCGCCCACTCCACGTGTATGCATTTATCCGGCTGTCACATAATACTCTATCCTACGGTGGTATATTCGCAACGGTGGAGCCGGTAATAGACTCACGCGCTGTTGCCATTAGACGGACTTCCCATTACGAGATGTGTCCGGCCCGCTTCCTTTGGAAACGCCCACGCGGAGGAAAAAAAAAAAAAAAAAAGAAACGTATACGTCGCAAACGCACTGAGCTGAAGAAACATATGATCTGTATGACCTCTGCGTTAGATTGTTGTGGCCGCGTTTTGCGAAGCTTGGGAGCGAGACTCGCATGGAGGCTGCGACGGCGTGTAATCGGATACCTCTGTGAACGGACGCTTACAACCGCGAGATAATGAGAGCGAGTAACGGGGAAGGTCAGCGTGCGTGCCGTCGCGACGCGCGAAGTAAACACAGCGATACGGTAACCACGTGTTGTGCCGTCGCGAGAGGATACCCGGCGGCGCACGCAGCGTAGTTGCCAGCAGGCGCCCGTTTACGTCGCGTCGTCGCGTTGCTTCGGCGTCGTGTGCACCTTGAGAACCGTCTCCTTTTGCTCTTTTTTGTCTCACGTTTCCCTTCGAGCAGCCGGCCGCGCGCGCCTTTGCCTCGGCGAAAGCGCGACGGTTTACAGAACGAGTTGTGGCAGCCGCGCGACTCAGCTGACCTTGCGCCGTACGCTCCGTCCGTTTCCCTCGTAGACGGGCACGCCTTCCGCTTGACGCCACTAGGACTGGTTCCGGCGTCCACCGCAGCACGCAACACACGCGCCTGTGCTGGCACCGGTGTCGTTCGAAACATTAAGAAGAAACACATCAATCGACCATACGGCGTCGGCATTCTGTGCTTAGTCGCGATGCTTCCCGGCCTTAGCGAATGCACGCGTCACTCCACTCGCAGGCTTGGTTATTAAAATGAATTTTTGATATTCTTGTTTAGAAACAACGTTTTATCGTTTGCTTTTTTACCGACAGATGACGCAAAAATCTGTGAGTGTATCATTACTAGCTCGTAAGTTGTTGACACTTGACAGTCTGGTTTCACGAGGCTTTCGCAGCTGTAGTCATCAAAAGCCGAATGCCGCGACGACGGAACAGGTGGCATTAATGACGCATGCGCACTAGCGCCTCCTCTGCCACGCACGAAGCTGGTAGGCCGGCTTTCTACGCGCGCGCAGCGCGGTTGCTCTACTGCCGGACTGGCGGTTGCGATTTTTCGTCTGCCAACCTGTGCTGCCACTCACTGCGCGGTTTTTGTTCTGTGTCGTCTGCAACGCGCGCGGGGCTTCTGTTGTTTCCAGTCTGCATCGCGCTGCGGCACGAGCGCGATCGTGCAACAACGTTTTAGTGTGCGTATGCGCGTGAGTTTTG
>NC_051178.1:179295459-179342802 GCF_013339695.2 Rhipicephalus sanguineus
GCGAATAAAGCTTGGAAGGTATTTTATATGAATTTTGAAGTTCGCGTGCGCGATCCAGCATTATAGGCCGCACCTGTTGCATTGACACCCTCGGAGGTGACCCGAGGTGACGCCCCTACTTCCCCTACGTAACCGTTGCAGCCGGTACAACAATTTATGATGGCGTCGTAGCCGCCATTTCTGTTTTGACTTGCTCGCCGCTGCGCTGTTGGTGTCTGCTGGGCGGCTGCTCGCGAGTGTGTGGCCTCGCGGAAATGCGTCACTGTTCTGTGTGCTCACGTGACCGAGCGTTTCACTCGCCAGATGGTGATAGTTGCACCCGGCGGCTTGTCGTTTTTGGAGCTCTGTCAAACCGAAACTGAGGCTGTGTCGGTAATGAGGAGCTTGTAATTAATTATCTGTCGCGCGCTGCAGCAAACGATGTGCCGTGTTATGACTAACAGGCCCCCAGCAACACATTGTAGCAAAAAAACGCGGGGCGAAAATTTTTGTGTCAGGACTCCTTTAAGTACGAAACCAAAGCCGACTACAAAAAAAAATATTCTTATTATCTTAGGCTTGCCAGTATCACCTTCTAGCGTGTTGAGGTCAAAGGGCTTCAAAAGGACGCAAAGAAAGAAAGAGGCAAATGTCGTACTAGCACACGTTTGTGACAACTGTGGTAGCGAGGAGACACTACAGCACATCTTCTGCGACTGTCCTCGCTACAATGCGCAGAGAAAATCCCTCGCCGTCGCTCTTGCTCGCATAGATCCCAGACCGATGACGGCAGGAACCATTCTGGAATGTCGTCCTGATAGGTCATCGCGGGTGAAGGCGACGAAGGCAGTGCTAAACTTCTTGAAGGCATCAGACCTGCACCGTCGGTTATAGACTAACGTCGTTATGATGACCGTGAAATGTGTGTGACTTTTTGTGCGTGCGTGCTCTCCTCCCTCTCTCTCTCTCTATCTTTATATCTCCCCCATCCCTTCCCCCAGTGTAGGGTAGCATACCGGTCCTTCTAGACTGGTTAACATCCCTGCCTTTCCTTTCTCTCCTTCTCCTTGGATAGTGGGCGCGGTGAACGACGGCGAGAGTAACAACGACAATTACAACAATAACAGGCGCAACAACAACGACGTTTGCAATGATGACAACTACAACAACGATGATGACGACGACGACACGAACAATAACAGCAGCAACGACAACGCTACGACGAAAACAACAACAACAACAGCAGCAACAACGACGACGATAACTATGATGACGACGACGAAACGGCAGCAACAGCTGTTTCCCGCTGTTTACGCAGATGAAACAACACAATAACCTGTTCGCAAAGAAAGTAAACACGTTCCGTTCAGTAAATACCTTCGGGAAGAGCTCGGCGAGAGCTGAAGTGTCATGCGCTCGAGCGCAGATAACGAGAAGGTCGTACATACCTCTGCTTTGTTCTTAATCGTTTCTTTTTTTGTCTTATTGATCATAAGCGGAGCAGCACCTCACAACTACATTTGTACGGTTGGCCGACATTTCTGGTGGGATGAACGTTAAGTATGGCGTCAATACAAAGAATATATCATAGCTAAATGAAATGCCACCGCATAGTTTAGTATTACCGCTACCACTAACATAAAGGTTAGCAAAGAGATGGCGATTCAGAATTACAGTTAGTGGGCGAACAAGGAGAACTTCAGCGTAGAGCCAACAGTTAACTTTATTGTCGACGTGGTGAATTGTTTTCGTCGAGGCAGGGACAGCCTTGATTGGCACTATTTCAGTAAACTTAGGTACAGTATAAAAGCTCGTTAACTCGTCCCTCGTTAGTTTGGAAAGCCGGATAGTTCGGAAGTGTTCTCCGGTCCCGGCAAACATATGCATTGTTTAATGGTATCAAACTCTCGTTAATTCTGTCGCATTTTGCCGCAAAACGGCTAAGACGGAGTGCGAAGAGCCCTAAAAAAATGTGCGACGCAAAAGAACGAAAACGGCGTTCGCGGACAAACGAAACTACCTCGCCATGTTCCTCTAAATAGCATGGTTCTTGAGAAACATAAGTGGGTACAAAACAGCTATAGGCGAACGTAAGGGAACTGTAAATGTTGCAAACGAGGAACCTCCTATAACAGCAAATGGGCATACGTGCAAGCGACAGTAAGCGACAAGGAACTAATTATTAGCACGGTGAGTCCGGAAGGAACCTGTTAGGTTACGACGTTATACAGTTGAAGAACGATTAGACTCGTCCAGCCTGTTGTTGCATTAGCGTTTTCGGTCGTTTGTGCTGTTGAGTTGCAGGAAGAGTAAGCCGTGTACTTCCGCTGATGATTAGTTATCTTATTGCTTTGCGCGTCTGTTACGATTCACCGTTCGCGAAATTTAGCGGAAAGGCTGCTTCAATTTGAATTGGTTCATTTCACCCCCATTAGTCATTACATTTGTGATAGAACAGTGTATTGCTTGTGGAGAAGCCGGCGAGAAAATCATTTGCCAACGTATCTATACCTATATCAGTAAACAGGTCAATCACATCTAATGAAATGCATGTCTTGTTTAGTGCCTGCCGGAATCACGTTGTTTTCTGATCCCACAGACACGACGATATTTATTTATTTATTTTGTTGCGACTGTAATTATAGGAACACTACGAGTGAGAATTCGCCGTCGGCGTCGGTGTGGTAGTCCTTATATCTATATGTATGTATGCCTGCTAGTAAATAAATGAAAACAAATGAAAATGTTCCAGCACACTGGATTTGAACTCGGGGCCTCCAGCATAGAAGCCCGACGCTCCAAAACCTACGCCACATGTTCGTGCCTCATCAGGCAGAATGGAACAGCCTTACGGACGTCCCGAGGGCAAGGAAGTGCGACCAGACGAAAATGCGTCGAAAGTCGCTGTTATTGTGATAACATGGCAGTTGTATAGTGACTTTGAGCAATACTGTTCCTGGAAAAGTTTAATTTCCTGGGTGGTACCGCTCGGAGGCCATTAGGGGCGAAGATGTTAGAACGTTGTTGGGACTCCATTCGCGCGTTCATGAAAGTGGCGAACGCAAACACTTATGCCAAACTACACCCTATAAGACAACAATCATGCAAGGTCGTCTAGATTTCTGCGGTGATCGTTGATTTCCTCCTGGTGAATATTGCAAAAGTCCATCTGAGACAGGCACGTAGGCAAGGGGGGGGGGGGCGAAATTCGTCCAGCCTTTTATGTTCCCGGGCAACTTTTTTTCTTTTTGCCATGAAAAGACTTCCTTTCGAATAATTAGACCTTGCCCCCCCCCCCTCCCGCCCCCCGAAAAAAAAATACTGGCTACGTGCCTGACCTGAGAACAACGAACTTACCACGCATTCGCGGCGCAGAACAAATCCGTGTGTGGTGAATAGTATATATAGCCTCCGAATCAGCCAACATCAACGTTTCTTCGGCAAGATTGTCCCTTATGATTCCTTGCCGCCGTGGCTGGCTCATTCAGGCATTGTGCACAACGTGGTAGCGTAAGAGCCAGTGACGACGGGCCAATATATTGGGCAGATAAAAGAAGCGCAAGAATTGAGGCACTCAAAAATTTAACGCGTTAAATGCGCCGCAATAACTGCTGAATGCTTGCGCGGGGGTATTTACGAACGTTTAGGTAATTCAAAACTTCCGCATTACCCAATAAGAAAGCGCCATTCACACAGACACACAGACACAATGCGCCAGACACACAGACACAAGCGCCAGACACACAGACACAATGCGACGATTCCTTCGAGGGAACATCGAAGCGTTTTTTTTTTTCAATTCAGCATGGCGTATCGATCGCATGCGTTCTCAATATCATCCTCACAGATCCCGGACTTGTTCTGCGCCCCCAGTACATGCATATGACATGCATATAACGTGATAACTACGCCGTTCTCAGATGCACTTTCGCAATTCCTCGAGAAAACGGACCGCCGTCCGTTTGGTCGGGCTATGCCGATTCGGCGTCTTTCGCTAGAGCAAGCAAATGAAAGAAGACGCCCATGTATATAGGCGTACCGTGCACCGCGTCAGCGCTGAACAACGGTATCGCCATCTCATTTTACCGTCGAAGTGCATACGTGCCTCGCGAACGGGACAATCTTCCTTTATACTCCGCGTTTCCTTACGGAAGCACTATAGAGATGCCGCCTTTGTCTTGTCTTTTGTTCGCTATAAGGCTGAACGCCTGAGGCCTCGAATCGATCCCGGCTCTTTCGTTTGAAGTGCCGAAAAGTGTCCACCGCTTCATTTTGCACGCCTCTTTGCTCGTTTTTGTACAGGAAGTGTGCCTGCGAAAATTCGATCCCTATACGAATATTTAGGGTATTTGTGTGTCGCGAGTGGAGACGCTGTCGAATATATTAGACCGGCCGCTTACGAGTTCATTTGTTGTATATAAGAGTGTGGCTTGGTGTGGCCGAGAACCACAAGAACTTTACGAATTCGTAAACTGTGCGTACAGCACCACCCAATAAATCTTTATTAGTGTTTGAACAAGGGACGTCGCCGGAGCCGACGTTTCAGCAAAGGGTCAGGAGGACAAGCACGATTGCCGAAACGTTTCTCCGGGTGTCCTTGTCCTGTTGGGCGGCCGACTGTAGGTGGCGATCAATAATCTCTTAATTTTTTTTTTCGCTTTAGTGACATTGCAAAAGCAACATTACGTTTATAAACACAAGGTACTAACGCAATAACGTAACATCCCTATTCACCCGCATGCAAAACTGACGAGCAGCAGCTGTCTATTAAGGCGAAAGCCTTAGATGTCTTATTAAACGCTAAAACTCACCGTCGGCGTCCAGCGGCGTCGGGGACGAGTGATGCAAAATATCATCACGTGAAGACGTCACCGTATGACGTGACGTGACTCATGATGATGTCACCGTATGACGGCATTATGACGTCATCGTGACGTAACGTCACATGATGACGTCATCACATGACATCATGCCTTGGTCAAAGGTGGGCCGATCACGGAGGTGGTGCAAAACCAGGTGAGGTGCCTCCGATCCCGGAGGCAGTGCAAAACCACGTTAGGTGCAGAAAGCTTTCGGAGGTTGGTGGGGCAAGATCAACACATTGACTGAGAAGAAAAAGATGGCTTTCGCCTTGGAGTCCTCTTAGGAGAATGCATAAGGGACCCTTTGAGTTTTGTTGCGGACGCTGAAACTTCAAGGCGGCGTTGGCGTCTCTTCAAGCGGCAGCAATGGTTGCTTCGCTGATACAAGTCGCTCATAGTTTACTTGAATCTCCTCTTCAGTGCTCTTTCAGTCTAACTCTCGTCATAAACGAGCACATTGGACCAGCCACCCCCCACCCCCCCCCCCCGCCCTTTTTTTTTTAAGGACCCATTGCCACGACACCACAACCGTCGTCCTTGAGACATTTGTGTCCGCGCTACGCGATTGGTGATGTATTGCTCGAATGAGCGGCGGCAACACGGTCGTCTCATACGCATTACGGCGCACGTGGCAAAATGATATTCTTGCTCTTCTTGCTTGTCAAAAGGTGGTTTTGAACAGTTACAGCTGACTCCGACTTTCTTTTACTGTTGCATGAACAACTGGCAATTGTACGTTCTCCAGTACGTAGCCTCCGAAATGACTAGCAGGCATTTCTTCGCGCCGTTGAGATATCCCAGGTCACGCCCATTTACACTCCAAAGCTGTCCGAGTTACTGGTGGCCACATCCAGTAACTTCAACAGCCTTCTCATTGCCTGTGTTTTTTATAGTTATGGCAGTATCAAGCCGAGAATAGCGCAGTCCCACAGTGGTTGCCTGCCGGTATCCCAACAAAATTATATACACTCCATAAGCACATATATTGCATAAATGGCGGGGAATGTAGTGACGTCGACATGCACAGGATAGCAAGTGATGAAGTAGGTAGCTTCCATCTTTCGAAGCTGACCTTTCGGCTATTTTGCAAGCAACAGAACAAACATAGGCGTGCGCAGGGTTCCCCATCAGAGGGGGGGGGGGGGGCGAAGGTTAAGTCAATGTATGGGGTAGACTTTGCCCCCCTCCCCTGTGCGCACGCCTATGAGCACAAATGTTCGGTCAAAGTGTGATTTCGAGATGCCGAGAAGGAATCAAAGTATGAGAAAGTCAGCCTTTGTTTCAGTGACGCCCCTGCGACAACACGGCGTCTTTCCGAAACGGAAAAAAAGGAAGTAACAATAATCGCACACACTATTCGTTTTTACGGTTCGGGCGTTTAGTCACATATATGCCTGTGTTTTCTTCTTCTTTTTTTTTTGTCGTTTCCGAAGTATCACAGCGTCGTCCTTCCACAAGTAGGAGTCCGCCCACTCCACGTGTATGCAGTTATCCGGCTGTCACATAATACTCTATTCTACGGTGGTATATTCGCAACGGTGGAGCCGGTAATAGACTCACGCGCTGATGCCATTAGACGCACCTCCCATTACGAGATGTGTCTGGCCCGCTTCCTTTGGAAACGCCCACGCGGAGGGAGAAAAAAGAAACGTACGTCGCAAACGCACTGTGCTGAAGAACCATATGATCTGTATCACCTCTGCGTAAGATTGTTGTGGCCGCGTTTTGCGAAGCTTGGGAGCGAGACTCGCATGGATGCTGCGACGGCGTGTAATTGGATCCCTCTGTGAACGGAAGCTTACAACCACGAGATAACGAGAGCGAGTAACGGAGAAGGTCAGCGTGCGTGTCGTCGCGACGCGCGAAGTAAACACAGCGATACGGTAACCACGTGTTGTGCCGTCGCGAGAGGATACCCGGCGGCGCACGCAGCGTAGTTGCCAGCAGGCGCCCGTTTACGTCGCGTTGCTTCGGCGTCTTGTGCACCTTGAGAACCGTCTCCTTTTGCTTTTTTTTTTGTCTCACGTTTCCCTTCGAGCAGCCAGCCGTGCGCGCCTTTGCCTCGGCGAAAGCGCGACGGTTTACAGAACGAGTTGTGGCAGCCGCGCGGCTCAGCTGACCTTGCGCCGTACGCTACGTCCGTTTCCCTCCTAGACGGGCACGCCTTCCGCTTGACGCCACTAGGACTGGTTCCGGCGTCCACCGCAACACGCAACACACACGCCTGTGCTGGCACCGGTGACCCGCACCGGTGTCGTTCGAAACATCAAGAAGAAACACATCAATCGATCATACTGCGTCGGCATTCTGTGCTTAGTTGCGATACTTCCCGGCCTTAGCGGATGCACGTGTCACTCCACTCGCAGGCTTGGTTATTAAAGTGAATTTTTGATATTCTTGTTCATAAACAACGTTTTATCGTTTGCTTTTTCACCGACAGATGACGCAAAAATCTGTAAGTATATCATTACCAGCTCGTAAGTTGTTGCTTGAGAGTCTGGTTTCATGAGGCTTTCGCAGCTGTAGTCATCAAAAGCCGAATGCCGCGACGACGGAACAGGTGGCATTAATGGCGCATGCGCACTAGCGCCTCCTCTGCCACGCACGAAGCTGGTAGGGCGGCCTTCTAAGCGCGCGCAGCACGGTTGCTCTACTGCCAGCCTGCCGGCTGCGATTTTTCGTCTGCCAACCTGCGCTGTCGCTCACTGCGCGGTTTTTGTTGTGTGTCGTCTGCAACGCGCGCGGGGGGTTCTGTTGTTTCCAGTCTGCATCGCGCTGCAGCACGAGCGCGATCGTGCAACAACGTTCGTGTGTGTGTGTGTGCGCGCGCGAGTTTTGCGTATTCGACACAACGAGAAGACGACGACCGTTTCGAACATACTCCACCGCGATCGAAGTAGCCTAGCCCTTTCGCGGTTTGAGACGCCAGCGGCTTCCCGACGGTATGGAGTCTTCGTCGGCCGACGACGCGCCCGCTAGCGACGTCGACGAGGCAGGGACTCCGACACCGCCGCTCTCTCCGAAAGACGACTGCGACAGCGCTTCCGTGGCTTCGTCGGATCACGGCGATGGAGCTTCCCGAGACGGTTTCTGCGCCAACAGGGCCACCGCATTCGTGGACAGCATCAAAGCCAAGGTTTGCGTCTCCCGACTATCTCGCCACGTTTTTTAGTCGCGACACTGATAACCGCTGAGCGCGGCAGTCTACGGACCCGTATCTCGGCTGTTTTTGTGAAACGATCCCGCCGTGTTGCGGTCTTTAATCAATGCTTTGTACCCAACAGGGGAAATGTTTATCTATAAGAACGCTACGTATAAAAAAAATAAGAAATGCTTCGCATTTAAAAGGTTTCCCAATGCAGCGCAGTGCGGTTGTTTGCATGCACAAGCGCGGCGCAACGCATGCATAAATCGCAGCCTTGTTTTGAATCCGCCGCTTTCCCGCCACACGGTGCCGGCACCTAATCGATGGTGCAGAACGGTCTAGCTCTGTTAAACACTATCACACGCTTAAGGAAATTTAGAAAAAAGAGTGCGCTTACCATTACCATGCATACAAAGGAGAACGATGTATGCTGAACGTATCTGTAGTAAAGTCCCCGAAACATTTGTTTACGCTGGCGCGTTCATCCTTTCGACGCGAGCGGCGGCTTCACGAAACCAGTTTTCTAGCTGGCCACTCGCAATGCGTGCCCTTTTCAGCGCTTCCTTTCACCTTCTCTGTTTCTCTGTAATCGCGTAGATATGATCGATTCGAAAGGAAACTCAATTGTTCAAACAGTGACTTACGTTTGAAAGCATCAATTTACGACGTCACTAATTACCCCGACATAAGCTTTTTGACAAGTGATACCACGTACTGCCTGATTGCAATGCTCATCGCAGCTATGTTGAAATAGAGTGACAAGATTACTTTTTTCATAACCGTAACTCTAGAGGTCAGGGATGAGTATACATTCGTAGTCGCTAATCCTCGTCACAATTTCAGATTTGCGTTGGTTGAGACAACGCGGGTGGGTCATTGAAATCATCTCCAAGTGACGACGCCATGCTACTTTAATACGCGTGCATTGTGTTAACGCAGGTGGTCGTTCGCATTTATGCGAATTATACACATCTGATCGCGTGATCTTGAAGAGTGTAACAGAAAGTATATTGATCTTTGTGGCGCAGATCTTGTAGCAACTGGACGTACCAGAACGCAGCTGTACAGTTGCGCTTCGACATTTACATCTTTTGCCAACGTAACGCGCTGAGATAGTGACACATATTGCTCCCTTTTCATAGCATATGCAGAAGGTTGTTTGCCTGTGCTTTTCGCCTGTGCAACTGGAACTAAATAGCGAGACCAACTATTGCGATTAGTAGGAAAGATTAATGCACTAATTAAGGTTCTGTCTGTACTCGTGAAACTCTCACCCGTAAGCCCGTACCCGCAAGCTCGGTTCCCGTAAGTTTTGAAAAAGAAAAAAAAAAGAAGAAAGAAACGGTTTAACGATATGGTAGTGCATCGCAATGGGCGTCACACGAATCGACAATGCGTACACACTCATTATAGGAC
This sequence comes from Rhipicephalus sanguineus, assembly GCF_013339695.2. Lineage (NCBI taxonomy): Eukaryota > Metazoa > Arthropoda > Arachnida > Ixodida > Ixodidae > Rhipicephalus > Rhipicephalus sanguineus. The sequence continues at coordinate 179,304,862 of NC_051178.1, forward strand.
ATTAATTGTTAACATACTTAAACTGCGCCGTAAACAAACACCCCCCAGACCTCACACGGAAAATTCCATAAGTAACTTCCGGCTATTTATATTCATTGATTGCTGCATTATTTTCCTCCACATTAGCGCATTTCCTTATCTCCTGGATATAGTGACGGACTTAGTAGTAACTTTCTCAAGTAAATATCCGGGATAAGATAATTCGTTGATTTAGTATAGTTACATGCTGCGCGTAGAGACAAGTTCTATATGTCTTGTAACTGCGTTAGGCCCATCAACGCATTTACATCTGGTTAGTGGTTTGAGATAAGCGAAATGCGTTTAGAGTACTGGTGAGAGAGAGAGAGAGAGGGAAAAAAAAGAAAGCAGCTAAGAGTCATAGAACGTAAGCCTTTGACGGCGTAGGTAATAGTAGAGCTGCATTAAGAAGTTGAAGGCTTGTGTGAAGTAAGCGAAATGAGAAAATTCGGCAGATCCCACGCACTGTGGGAATCGATTTAATGCGAAGCAGCCAGCAAAGAGCTGCATACATCGCCTTGTTTGTTTTGAGCCAAATGAAATCATTCACGCCATGGCATCTAGTCCACCATATATCGCATGTTTGTCATGCACGCATGCATGCACAATCTAGTGTACACCATGCCAATGAAACGCATATTCTGGTATATAAATACATGACCCGTTGTTTATGTTCATCACGCACTCGTGTCATGCCATACCAATTTTGGTATATATCACGTAAACAAAACGGCCGGAAGCGCACCATGACAGTGGCATGTAAATCATACCGTACATGACATGCATAACATGATTCGCATGTTAAGACCTCTCATTTATGTTCGTCATACAGTCACATCGCGCAATACCAATTTTGGTGTATATCAAAGGAGCGAAATAGCCGCGAGTGCACCATGAGTAGAGCATGTAAATCATGCCATACATGACATGAATATTATGGTTTTTCATGTTACCACCTGTCACTAATGTTCATCATACAGTCTCATCGCGCAATACCAGTTTTGGTGTATATCAAGCTATCGAAATGGCCGCAAATGCACCATGAGCGCGGCATGTAAATCATGACATACATAACCTGCATGTCATGATTTCCATGTTACCACCTCTCATTTACGTTCGTCATGCAGTCGCGTCGCGCAATACCAATTTTGGTGTATGTCAAGCAAGCGAAACGGCACGAGTGCGTCATGAGCATGGCATGTAAATCATGTCGTGCATGTCATGCATGTCATGATTTTCATGTTACCACGTCTCATTTACCTTCGTCATACAGTCGCTTCGCGCAATACCAATTTTGGTGTACATCGAGCTAGCGAAGCGGCCGCGAATGCATCATGAGCGTGGCAATTAAATCATGACATACATGACGTGCATGTCATGGTTTTCATCTTACCAACTGTCATTCATGTTCTTCATGCAGTCACATCGCGCAATACCAATTTTGGTGTATATCAATCTACTGAAACTGCCGCTAGCGCATCATGAGCGTGGCATGTAAATCAGGTCGTACATGACTTGCATGTCTTGATTTTCATGCTACCACGTCTCACTTACGTTCGTCATACTGTCGTGTCGCGTAACACCAATTCTGGTGTATATCACGCAAGCGAAACGGACGCGAATGCACCATGAGCGTGGCATGTAAATCATGACATACATGTCATGGATGTCATGGTTTTCATGCTACCACCTGTTATTCATGTTCTTCATAAAGTCACATCGCGCAGTACCAATTTTGGTGTATATCAATCTAGCGAAACAGCCGCGAGTGCGCCATGAGCGTGGCACGTAAATCATGTCATACATGACATGCATATCATGATTTTCATGTTACCACGTGTCATTTATGTTCGTCATACAGAAATGTCTCGTCATACCAGTTTTCGTATGTATCCCTTCATTTAAACGGCCGCGAGCGCCCCGAGACCATGTCATGTAAATCATGCTGCACATGACATGCGCGTCATGATTTGCATGTTAGGACCTGTCATTATGTTCGTCATGAACTCTTGTCACGCCGTACCAATTTTGGTATATATGAAATTAACGGAACGGCCGCAAGAGCCCAAAGGCCGTGGAATGTAAATCATGCTGTTCATGACATGCGTGTCATGATTTTCATGATATGACCTGTCATTTATGTTTGTGATAAGGCCATGTTATGACACACCAATTTTGGTACACACCCGATTAACGGAACGGCCAGGGAGCCCGAAGGCCGTGGAATGTAAATCATGCTGTTTATGACATGCGTGTCATGATTTTCATGATATGACCTGTCATTTATGTTCGTAATAAGGCCATGTCATGACACACCAATTTTGGTATACATCTGATTAACGAAACGGCCAGGAGAGCACAAAGTCGTAGGCGGCTAGATAGATAGATAGATAGATAGATAGATAGATAGATAGATAGATAGATAGATAGATAGATAGATAGATAGATAGATAGATAGATAGATAGATAGATAGATAGATAGATAGATAGATAGATAGATAGATAGATAGATAGATAGATAGATAGATAGATAGATAGATAGATAGATAGATAGATAGATAGATAGATAGATAGATAGATAGATAGATAGATAGATAGATAGATAGATAGATAGATAGATAGATAGATAGATAGCTAGATAGATAGATAGATAGATAGATAGATAGATAGATAGATAGATAGATAGATAGATAGATAGATAGATAGATAGATAGATAGATAGATAGATAGATAGATAGATAGATAGATAGATAGATAGATAGATAGATAGATAGATAGATAGATAGATAGATAGTAGATAGATAGATAGATTAGATAGATAGATAGATAGATAGATAGATAGATAGATAGATAGATAGATAGATAGATAGATAGATAGATAGATAGATAGATAGATAGATAGATAGATAGATAGATAGATAGATAGATAGATAGATAGATAGATAGATAGATAGATAGATAGATAGATAGCTAGATAGATAGATAGATAGATAGATAGATAGATAGATAGATAGATAGATAGATAGATAGATAGATAGATAGATAGATAGATAGATAGATAGATAGATAGATAGATAGATAGATAGATAGATAGATAGATAGATAGATAGATAGATAGATAGATAGATAGATAGATAGATAGATAGATAGATAGATAGATAGATGATAGATAGACTAGATCAGACGACGACAGACAGACAGACAGACAGACAGACAGACAGACAGACAGACAGACAGACAGACAGACAGACACGCTCAAAGTCGCAGAAGTTCGCTAAGAAATGCTTCGCATTTAAAAATAAATTACGTAGCCCGAACGCTAAACTGCAATAGATGAAATAACACTGCAGTCATAACAACCGATCTATAGGTTGTAGCCACCCCACTCAAAACGCTATGTCAATAAGTCATTCTCATCATAATTATCATCACGACCACCAGTAGCATAAATATGCTTAGTATAAGCGCGAATAAAGAAAACGGCCGAATAATTACTATATATACTTCTACACTCCGTAATCACTACCCTCACATTAACATTTTAATGATGTCATCAGCTGCCACATTGAATCAAAGTTCGCGACAGAAAACTCCAATGGATTTCTTTTTTTTTTTTTTTTTGACAAAGAAAGCACCTCAACGGGGTGCATCACTGATTACGCTAGCATTGCCCGCAAGCTATCTACCAGCGTTACGCGTCGGTAATGGCTGTTTCCTTCGCGTATACCAATGCTACACTATATAACATGTATTTTGTTAGAGACAGGCTAACCAAGGAAAACATAGGGGACGTACTGCTATAGCGTTACACCAACGCTACCACTATGTAGCCCAAAAGTGCGGAGAGCTGGGCTTGTTGGTTGTACATGATTAGAAAAATCAGCGCTGTGTGCGTTCCCTTCCTGTGTGTCCTTTGGTTTTGCGCTGCTTTCACTATGTAGCCTTATATTTCTGGCGTCCAGATCTTTCGGATGGAATAATTGGAACTGTTCAATTTGAAAAATTGCCGCTATGTAAACGCGTGACCGAGCGCGTATGGAAAGAAAAAAAGAATCCGGTAAACACGTTCTTCCATGGCAGGTGTTTTGTGCTGCGTGGCATCTCCAAATTCTGACACGTTAATAACGAGGTACTCGAAAAATAACACTTTTTTTTTTCTCGTTTTATTGTCGGCCTTTTCTCGTCGCCTGACGACATTTCGAGGCTGCAAAATTCAAACCGGTACACAAGTACTGCTCCAAAACCGAGAAACTATAGGCGCTGCATCTTAAATGTCGACATCTCCGAACCTGCGTCAACGCAGCTATATAGGCGAAAAAGGGTGCTGAAAAAGGGTAAAACATAGCCTCACTCAGCATTTATATTATTATTACTATTTTTTAAAGCCTAGGTGGGAAGTCATCTATGTGCTCTAGAGTTAACAGACAAGAAATGTGGACCGCCGAGACAGTTGCCATGCGGTTGGGTATTTTACTTCGTAGTCCTTGTGAGCAGTGTCACATTGCTGAACGTGGTCACCGTGCGAACCTGTGTGCGTATGCTTTTTTAAATGCTTATGTGGACTCAACGAGAAAGTTAACCGTCCGCCCGTCTGTCTGTCGCATTAGGCGATCGCCCCATAAGACGAAGCCGGGTCCTCACGCTCCGAGGGCGGGCGTCTTAACGACTATGCCACCCCGACCAGCGTGTCGCAAGCGGATCGTTCCCTCCCCGTATTCGCGGATCGCATCGTCGTGACAGAGCCCTCTCATATAAGCTAAGAGTTGGCTTTGTATTAGCGCGCGAACGATTATATCGTCAAGGACGTGTGGACGGTCCGTTACGTACGGCGTGTGTCTCCTGTGAGACACTTGAACACCTAATTTTTTAGTGTCCCGCATTCGCTATGCGGTGGGCACTGCTCACCAAGGAATATGGACCTATTGGACTGAAGTGCATTAGCCTTGATGATTGCTTGTTCCCTGGAGGATGCGCTGCTGGGCGTGATCAGGCCTATCGGGCCCCGCTAACTTTCATGAACAAAACCGATTTGGCCTCGCGTTTATAGACACTTTTCCATGTGACTACTTACTTATGTGACTACTACGTAGTGATGCAGAACTATCGGTAAATTGACTATCGATAGTATCGATAGTCTTTTTGAAACTATCGATAGTGTAAACAAACTATCGATAGTGCAATCAGTAGTTCCATCGTTAATATTACAAGCGATATTACTATCGTGTTTGTTGCTTTGTTTTGACGTATTCGGGTTCAGTAACCCACAGAGAGTGTTAGCAATGTTTGACGCAGACCGTGCCGTAATATTTGAGAAGCTTCGCAATCGTTTGAGATCATTCTGTTAAGATTACGCGCCGGATGCTAATAGTCAAGTTTATTCGAGAGCTTACGCGAGCACCAGCGATAACTTTTGAAGGTTTGATGGCTGATGTGTAAAGGACGACGCGTTCCATCGATGATCAGATTACTCAACGGCTGACGACTGCTCCCACCGCTATCAGTGCGCAGCACGTATCGCTTGTATTTTGAGTGTTGATTTTCTGGGCACAAGTTCGGCCAAATAAAGAGCTCTATATTTCCCAGTCTTGCTCCAGCATTCTTCACCGTCACAACCACGTGAAAATACTATCGATAGTGGTGTGAATAATGATGCGGTTGCTGGCCGGCCATATTGCCAAAATATTTGCGATAGGCTACTACCAGCTTCGCTTAATTTGTGAGCAATTTTCGGCAAAGAAATTAATTATTTCCGCCGTAAAAATGGCGGGATATATCCATTGATAAACTCGTATTGAAAAGCAACCATTTACACCTTACAATTACCTTGGGATGTAAAAACAGCGCAAAACATCCCAAGCATGAACCACCAACTAGCCCAACTTTCGCTATTATTACAATTACCTTCTTGATATTTTTTTTAATTTCGAAATCATAAGATGCAATATCAATTTGAAGCCGCGCAGTCTCACCACATGTAAAGACTTCCTTTCCGCTACAGCTAAACAGTTCGACTTTATGATCATGTGTCAGCAAAGCACTCGGGTGAAGAACACAATCATGTCAACTTTCTTGCCCTTCAGCCTGCTCCTATGGCTCCACTATGAACCACGTGTGCGAGGAACCAAGTTTATTCTGCAGTGAGTCCGCGCTGTTGATTTTATACTATCGATAGTACCATCGAATTTTTTACTACCGATAGCGCTATCGATAGTATTTTTCACTATCGAGAGTTCGATAGTGTTCTGCCCCCTCTTGAAGCGAGCGGCCATGTGCTGTGTGTGTTTGCCTTTGAAGTGCCGCCGAAGGAGCGTCTTTTCCCGCCGAAGGAGCCTCCTTTCCCCAAATATGTCCCGACTGGAGGGCCCGTTCTTATCTTCGAACCCCTTCCTTTGTTACCCACTTTAACGGGCGACACGTGCGACCATTAGAGTGCAGCTCGGCGTCGTCTTTGTCGGCTCTTGGAGAGTGAGAAAACGCCGCCGCCGAAAGAAGAAACGCAAGGGGCAGTCTCGCCCCATCAGCCCAACGAACAGCACCGCTTTTTTACGGGGACCGAGTGCTTGTGAATGTCTTAAATGAAATGTATCTCTAATCCTGCTAATTAAAGTTAGTTTTGTTTAAATGTTCACCAGTGTTCGACCGTTAACTGGCTGGATAGCGGACGCTTTGACCCGTCAAATGCGAGCTGCGAGACCAGCATAGATAGTGACTCAGCTATCGATAGTATCGATAGTACCATCGATAGTTCTGCATCACTACTACTACGGCAATGCAGGTTTTGGACGATAATGGCAGCCGAGGACCTCAATGAGCTGTTTACTTCACAATTTTACCCCCCCCCCCCCCCGGAAAGCCGGGGACCGAAGGCAGGCCGTTGTGAGAATCACGTCACTCTTTCATTTTCATTTTGGCATCCATGGCAAGGCTTGTGTTATTTCGGGCTCATCCATGAAAGGGGCAAGGGCGGGGGGGGGGGGGGGAGTGCGCTGCGGTAAGTCCCCCCCCCCCCCCCGCGCCCACCTTTTGAGAACCTGCACGTCCTGTAAAAGAAGCCAAGCTCACCATATGTTGTACACTGTTAGAATTGTCTGCTTAGATATAAAAGGATCGTCTCTTGTTCCAGAGAGGCATTTATTATTATAAAAGAAGGCGCTCTGTCGAGAAATAAGCGTATACAGTGCAGCAGCGTAGCCAGAATGGATTTTCGGGGGGGGGGGGGAGCGGGGGTGTGTGTTCAGCCATACTTTATGTATGTTCGTGCGTGCGTTTGTATGTGTGCGTGTATATACACACGCGCAAAACTGAAACATTTCGGAGGAGGGTTTGAACCCCCGTGCCGCACCCCTGGCTACGCCAGTGTTACTGCGTATTACGTGGTGCTAGATTCCCCAGCAGCAAAGTACTGCAGGAATACGTGCGTGGGGAATCTCGGCAACCCAAACAGGCACTGATATGATTATAGGGATGCGCTTGCGCACGCAGGGAGCGAACAGACGCGTAATGCGTAGTTTTTCGTTGCCCCGTGAGCTAGTTCTCCACTTTTACTGCGGTAAACAGATTTCCGTAATCTACTCGGGCTCTCCTCAAATGTCTGACCGTCTGGCAGTGCTCGTACAGCGACCAGCTTCAGCCTTGCACCTTTCTTCCGTGCTCGCCTCGCTCTTCTGTATACGTTGTGTTTTAAGATAGCCCCACAACACTGCGTCATAAGCCGCCGCGGGTGCTGTAATGGTTACGGTCATCCGCTGCTGACCCGAAAGTCGCGGGTTCGATCCCGGTCGCGGCGGGCGCGTTTCAACGTAGGCGAAATGCTTGATGCCCGAGTACTGTGCGATGTCGGTGCACGTTAAAGAACACTAGATGATCGTACTTCCGGAGCCCTAGACTGCGGCGTGCCTCATGCTCATATCGTGGTTTTGCCGCGTAAAACCCCATATATTATTATTATTATTATTATTATTATTATTATTATTATTATTATTATTATTATTATTATTACAAATCACCATCGCACCCCTTTCTATAAGAACGCGGCTGAGGGCTCGCACGTTTATTCGCGCAGTTTATTTCGGAGGCGCTATGTGATCCGCGACATCGTCTATTGTATATACAACGAGCACGCGCACTTCTCGCAAAATGCATCCAGCTATGGTACATATACTATAATAGCACGTTCACACGCTTGCTCGCAGAATTCCAAGTTGTTTGGATGAACGAATTTCCGCTAAGTCTCCCCCACCTTTCATCTCGTGAAATTCGTCGCGTCGCCACAGGCACTGCCGAACGTGCACAGGTGTTTCGGAGTATGAGTCATTTCGCGTTTTCGGCCCTTGAATACAGTGAAGGCTTCGAGAGCGGCGCTTCTTGAAAAAAACGCCTCGACTCAAGCACAAAAAAATCAGGGTGAATGATGTAACGAAGGAAAAATGCACGTAAGCGAATGGATATGAAAAATATAGAATTAATGAACGAAAAAGTACGAAGTTTTTTGTAAGTTAGGACGCAAACAAAAATCACGTAACTGAATTGGCGCTTGTTGTCACTAAACACACACACACACACACACACACACACACACACACACACACACACACACACACACACACACACACACACACACACGCACGCACGCACGCACGCACGCACGCACGCACGCACGCACGCACGCACGCACGCACGCACGCACGCAACGCACGCACGCACGCACGCACGCACGCACGCACACACACACACACACACACACACACACACACACACACACACACACACACACAGAGAGAGAGAGAGAGAGAGAGAGAGAAAGAAAGGTAATAGCAGATTCGTAATGATATGGTTTTTGAAGAACAGCTCCTGCGAATGAGTTCGCGCGGCGATGATTGAAGCGTCCTGTCAAAGAGTCATGTATTTATAGCATGCGTACAATGTGCACTGTGAAATTACGTTAGGTTACGCACGTACCGCGCATTCGTAAAAAAAAATAAAGTGCGCGAAAGGAGGCAAGAGAATATATGATGGCGCGTTGGTCTGTCAGCTCATTATTAAGTGCAAACGCGTCGTTTCTTTTTTTTTCCTTGCCTGCCCCTATACACACACTTACATGGCAGGAAGGAGTTCAGTCTCCTACGAGAAATGAAACCGGCGCCCGCAGCGTGGTTAGCAAGTATCTAGGTGCGGCGCCAAGATTGTTTTACTATAGGTGTGCACCAACGACAAGTGAGTTCCTTCAAACAAGTAGGGGTGGGGGTGGGGGGGCAGTAAAAATTAGGTATCTAGAGTGCTCCCCCCCTCCCGTTTTCTTTGACGCCGCTCTATAACAGTTCCTTATTTTTTTTTTCATGGTGTTTATGCGAAAGAGAAATCGCACTTGTATGAAACTTCAATATACGCAGATAGCCAATGTGTCCTTTGTAAGGTTTATTGTGAAAAGCTCGTCACGTGATGTAGACGCTTCATATATGTGTGTGATTTCTGTAGTGTTTGTGATTGCGTCTCCGTAGCGGCACCAAGATAAAAGATGTTAAAGGGCGACTAAAAAAGCGTGGTTACCTATTGATTGTCAGATAACACTCTCCAGGCATGCCGTCGCTACATCGTGTCCCACGCCCGTCGCCGGATTCCGGTGTGTCTCGCACAATAACCGAGCAGACGAGCCGTGTGCATTGTGTCGTAGCATTCTACAAGAATGAGACGGTGACCCTATATACCGCAGAACCTACTCAGTACGTGACATTACCCCCTGGGTCCTGACACCGTGATGGGCACAGTCACCTCTGACAGCATCGGTGATTAATGACTTGCCGAAATCGAATATAACGGACTGGACCTTGCGCTCGCTTCCGCGTACGTCAGTCCGGGTGTCACCAGAATGCACGTTCAGCAATTCATCTCTGCAATCCCATAGGGCTCTCGCACTGACATAGACAATCGTCGTGAGATGGTTTCTGCCGGAATTCCTTGCCCTTCTTCTTTCGCTCTTTTGCCGGAATGAAGCCCCGTCAACGTTCTTGCAATATATGGTGTTTTATGTCTATGGTATAGTATACATAACCTTTTTGGAAAGCTAGAATCACCCGTGAAAGCGCGCTTTAGCGTGTCTGGTTTGATTATCTAGCTTTCAGTTTTGGCTTGACCTATAATTTGGATGGCAGCAAAATGTCCGGTAGGTTGAACCGGCGCTGTATTTCGATTGGGCACCGGCAGTAAAACTATGAGGACGTGGGTGCATCTTTCGTACCACAGTAATGGGGCAGATGGAGCCACTGGCAAGTGGCGCCGTTCAACAAACAGACATAGAGTTAGTGTATATAGAGAGCGTGTGCAGTAATTCAAAACAGGGTGGAGGTGGCTGTTTGTTGCCGACCCGTTTCAAAAAGGATGCTAAGAAAGAAGATTGCAATCTTCAGCCTCCTTGCGCACTCGCACCCAATGTGAATCATTGTTACCAGTGGCTACTAGCCTTTGAAGGAAAAGGGCGAGAAGTCTGCCAGCTCGAAAACTATGTCGTACAATTCATGACCGTGGACGTTGTTAGTCAGAAGTTCAAAGGTGAAAGTTCGCCTATATATAGCGGTAGTCGGATTAGTTCGCAGGATTGCGCAGCCCAGGCGGCTCGTCTAATCTTTTACGGGGCTGCGCATACTAATACCATGTGCCCTTTGTTGATCGGTATAGCGTTCGCGCTCTTGGATTTAAACCAGAGTACCCGAGCCCACGATCGTTAAAAACGGCCGCGGAGACGACCCGATCTGTGCGCATCGGTAGAGGTGATCCCCTTGTGCGCTATTTGTAATCCGCATCCGAGTTTGGCTAATTATACAGTAGCTGCTTATTGCCGATGCGAAAGTGGCACCAGTAGTTCTAGCTGAAGAATAAGTTCGTTAAAGAGATGGCAGCGAATTCTGTCAGGTATACGGAACTGACAATTTGTTGTGCTATCGTGGGAGGCACATCACGCGCGTGCGGTGTGTGCGGAAAGAGATGGTGCACACTGCACGGGTTGAAACGACAGCGAGCAGGCGAGAGAGAGAGAGAGAGAGAGTACAGGATGTTAACCAGATTGCGCTTCTGCCACCCTACACTTATGGAACGTGAATTGGGCATTGTGCCCTGGTCCCACACTATATTTCACCTTTTATGAACGCTGCGTTATCTATTGGGCTTGAAGCGGCACGCAAAGCCTGTCCTTCATTATCAAGCGATAGCCGAAGAACAAATAGTTTATTCAACTCAACTCCAGCGATGCCAACGAGATGTATCCCTATATCTAGGGATTTTCTATATATTTCAGTGAAAGCGATAGCAGTTCTGTAACGCGATTATTATATGCCGAATATTTGGGGGAAATGAAACTTCGTCGTCGTAAGTGTTTAGCATGCACGCGCGTTTCACCACGAGCGCCGTGAGTGATTGCTGCTCTGTGAAACAAACAATAATTTTGACTTGTAGTGCACATGAAAACGTGCCAAGTTCACGCTCGCTGTGTGCCTTCACCGTGCAAAGTGTCCATGTCAAACAACTTCTGGACCCGGAGACTTTGAGAGAAAGTGAGGGAAAGTATATCACTGACAATTGTGCGAGTTGGTATGAATTCATTACTATGAAAGCGGCGGCACGGAAAAAAAAAGAGTGTTCATGCGTTTTTATTCGTTCTGTCGCGCTCTTTTCGTAAGCGCGAAAATAGTGAGAAAAATCTGTGGCCAAGTGAGAGGCTGATTGAGAGTATACAGGATGGCTGTCAGCCAGTAAAAAAGGGGCCCATATATATCTACTGCAAATCATGAAACGCTGATTGAAAATATGGAAAATGAAAAGTTGACCGCCACCTCGCTAGATGCAAGCACAAGAAAGGCGCTACAGAGTTACAATTGACACGAGCGATGCAATCTATATGCCTTCAATGAGTGCGCAAAGTGAACTCCTCAACAGTTCTGTCTATCTATGTAGCAAATGGCGCCATTTGCAAGCGCTTTATCCGCAATTACTCCACAGGAAATGCAGAAAATAGATACTTCTAATAAGATTGGGCCAGAGAGTGAGCTATATTTATGCTTAGTTCAAGATGCATTAGCACGAATAACGACATTAAATAGCCACCCGCCGCGGTGGCCTATAGTGGTTAAGGTGCTCGAGAGCCGACTCGCAGGTCGCGGGATCGAATCCCGACCGCGGCGGCCGTATTTTCGATGGAAGCGAAAATGTTATAGAGGCACGTGTACGTAGATTTAGGTGCACGTCAAAGAACCCCAGGTGGTCAAAATTTCCCGAGCCTTCCGCTATACGGCTTCTCAAGAATCATGTCGGGGTTTGGGGACGTGAAACCCCAAAAATTATTATTGTTACATTAACTAGTCAATTTAGGGATATTTCTTACCACCTAGGGAATTTCCGGAGGTATTTCTAGGGATAAAACGTTGTCTTGGGTTGGCATCACGGTTGTGCCGCAGTTGCACGAGGCACTTGTACTCAGAATGTCGATTCGGAAACACTACAAGCCTCAATAAAAGTGATGCCCAGTAGCATGAGACACAGTATGCTATGTCTCATCGAGGTAGATAAAATGACAGCCGTGTAAGGAAAAGTCAAGAGAGTGCTGCAGGGTGCTGCCGCAAGCTGGCGCATTTCGTAGAAGATGCTTTGTCACCCGACAGGGACAAAGACGTACGCTGGACCTGTTTTCGCTCTCAGTGATATCGTTCGTTTCTGGGAATTTCGAATACCAGCTGCTTACAAGGGCCACGAAGCTGGACTGCGGAGTTCGATTCTACGGCGTTGACATTTACGAAAACCTTTCCCGTCGGCCACGTCGCGTTTACACAAGTTCGCTGCTTCCCCTGACATTCGACTAGATTGCCTGGTCGTTTACCGACGTTTCTTCGGGCTTCTTCACCTGCGTACGTGTAATGACAATTTAATCAATTTCCGTAGAGATGCCGTCGAGAACGTGCTCATTAAAAAAAAAAAACATTACTTCTAACATATTTTTCTAGTTCAGGGGCAGACAGGGCTCGATACACGGCACATGTTTACGGTATAAAGCCGAGCTGTGCATGATCGATTCGGTGGAAAAATGCACGCTTGCTGGTTGGCGCGCTCAACAACGAGAGGGGCTTCGCATAAATTATTATGCGTTAGTTTTGGCCGTTACACTCGCTGCTTTCTGTCCCCGCATTGAAAACGATAGTGACCCTAAACAGAGATGTCTATAGAATTAACTTTACGTGGTTGGATATATGTCTTTGCCAAGTCGATGATGTCTCTGTGGATACTACGTATATGATGCTCGACCTGTGCTGAAGTCATTGACGAAGGCAGTACGTGTCCTTGGGGAAAGCAAAATCCGCTCATCGCGATCGAAACTGTTATTTAAAAACATGTTCACCTGTTTGCTGCCGTAGTATCGGTTATGGCGACAAGGTGAGCATCATTAGAACGGAAAGTTGGGCGAGTCGGTACACGTTTGTATGTATGCGTACAAGTACGGGTGGAGATGAACACGCATGCATTTATTCATTCTGTATACGCATTTTATCTTTCTATTCGTTCCTTCCTTCATGCCGCCGCAGTGGCGTGGCTGGTAACGGTGCTCGGCAATTGGCCTGAAAACAGCTCAGGTTCGGTTCCGGCCGCGGGGGTCGCATTTCAGTGGAGGCGAAATGCTGTAGAGGCCCGGGTACTGTGCGATTTCAGTGCACGTTATAGAACCCGGGTTGTCGAAGTTATCCGGAGCCCTCCACACTACGGCGTCTCTCATAGCCTGAGTCGATTTGGGACGTTAAACCGCACAAACCAATCATTTTAAACGTTCATCATTCTTCCTATTTCTTTGCAATTTCCTCGAAATACGACAATGAGTTGATAGGCAGCGTAATTCTGACCTTGCGTTATTTCCTTTAGAACTCACATCAATCGTCGCATGAAAGAGGGCTGAATTCTACGAGAAAAGGCGAACGTACCGACGCGATACAGTTGTGTACAATTTACAATTCAGGCGAAGGCATTAGACATCTCAGCAAAAGCGAAAAGTGACAGTCGTTTTCAGCAGGAGTGATGCAAAAACATCATCACCATGTGATGACACGTTACTATGACGTCACATACCCTGGCGTACCATGATGACATCATCACATGACATAGTTGCTTTGTCAAAGTTGGGCCGATCCCGGAGGCACTGCAAAACTATGTAAGGGGCAGAAAGCTTCCAATGCATGTGATCTCGGAGGCAGTGCAAAACCACGTTGTGTGCAGAAAGCTTTCGGGGGAGGGGGAGGGGGGTATTAATACAGTTGACTGATTGGAGGCGGGGGGATCAATACAGTCAAAATCAACACAACCGTGCGACTTTTATTTTTCTTACGTTGAAATCTTGTCTTTAACTTTGTCTTTGCTCCTTACATGAAATCGTTCTGAACTCCCTCTTTGCTTGGCCTTATCTGCCGCAGCATCCCCACTTCTAACCACGTGAACAATTTTATCTTCTATAGTTTACGGTGTATAAACTCCATCACGTCTCGACATTTCAGCTGAACCGAAACGCCGCAGGGCTGCGCGAATTATTCATCGCAGTGAATATCAGCGGGACAGAACTGACCTTTTATAACATTATTTCACTACTGCCATTTCGATAACCTTTCACGTCAGGTGCGATCGAGTCGTGGGCCTACCTTTCTGTTCGTCCTACAAGCGGTGACCGTTAGGCCGGAAAGGTTTACGGACGATTTTATTCGCGAAGTCTCGGTCCGGCCGCCGATATGTTGGGCGTTTGCACGAATCATATCTCAGTTTTGTAGGTAGTGATGTCAAATCGACAAGGTTATGAAACGCCGAATGCATCAGTATACAGGCGCTTTCATGCGCAGGGTCTACTGTAGTGCCGCTACAAAAAGGCAAGGTTGCCAGCCAGCCCGGGATGAGGTCACGTAATCGCATCAGTAAAATACTATATATAACCTGGTTCACTGTTTGCAAACATATACACCCTGAACAGCTGCTTCCGGTTTGGCCCACTGACGTGGGCTGCTAAATTTACCGCCAGAAAACGCTACGGCGAGTGGTAGGAGTGCGGCAAAACAGAAAGCCGCGGGTTTTGGCTACTCTCGTCCATAAGTACAAGTGTGCAGACAATTTTGCATTAGCACAGCGTCCTAAGTAAACATAGAATCAAGCTATACACATAATTATAGGTATTAGTCGTGATGCGTTGCGTTACACGCCTTTTGTTTAAAGTCTGAAACGTACAGAGGTTTCCGTGCGCTGAAACAACTGATACGTTTTAGTTCTGGTGTAGTGGACTGAGAGGTCACGTGACCAGATGTTTCTTGGGGCCGCACGCTTGACGCTGTTATCGCGATCGCGCGAAACCGTCTAGAGCCTTTTTCGTGTTGTTCCCGGATGCAGAGGGACCGGCTCTAAAGCGTGGAAAGAATGCTAACACCTGCGGCCTCGGCGAAAAAATAACAGCTCGAAAGGTGTTTTTTTTTTTATTGTCAAAGAACTGGAACACCGCGGTTGTGCCATTTGTCAGCAGAAGCATGGATACAGAGGCACAAAACATATCGCGTGCTTTTTGCAATAACATGCGTATACATACTGCGCACGCGTCATGCGGCTCAGCTGGTCGCTGCTGCTGCTGCTGCGCTACACGACGGATTTTTCCCGCAGATTGGGGGCGGCGAACGAAAAAAAAAGAAAGAAAAAGAAAATGTCAGGTAACTACTTTCTGAAGCGCGGTTTCCTTTTTATTCGCGAGCTGAGCGGGTTCCCATCCTGTGTTGACTACAGAGGCAGTTATATGCGTATGCGTATTTTGGCAGGCGGTTCGGTATGGAAACACTGAAATGTATGATAAATATAACCTGTTATACAATAATCGCAGCTGAGACTCGTAACTTATGATCGAGAGGACCTGTTACGAGGGGCGGTTGATAACTTCTCTTTATGTATGTATACATCGGTAATTGGAAATGCAGAAGCCGCGTGGCTTTCATTTCAGAGCGACGATAAATGATGCGCACGTCTTCGTTTTCAAGACTTTGCTGTGTTGGCCTCCTGGAAACACGCTGGCTTGCGCTGATATTCTTTTTTCGGGCTCTTTTTCTATCGCCACGCCAATTGTCACTTATTTAGCGTCTTTCTCTGGGCTTTTGGCGACCGTCGTATTTCTTTCTTATTGCCCAACCGTGTCATTGACAGCAATCTTCAGGGCCATACCGTGTAAGCACCCATTAGTCGTGAGTTGTTGAAGTGTATCTTGTTGGCCACCTCTGTTGTTAAGCGAACGTCGCGTACTCGTTAACTTCGTCATTGTAGGACTCGAGCATCGCCTACTGCATTACGAGATGCGGGTTGTCGTGTTCAGCTAAAGAGTAGTCATGTCGGCGTGGATGTTTCCACGGGGACTGTTTCTGTCTTTTTTTTTTCGTCTTTCGTCAGCGCTTTTTCCTTATTCCGAGCTCATGACGAGACAAAAACGAAGCAACAAAACGAGTAAAAAGTAATAATAAAGTAAATATAGAGACAACAACAATGCCATTCCTGCGTGAAACTTGTTGCTGAAATAGATGGCATACACAGTAATCGCTGTGAATGATACGCACATCGACTGCTTCCTCCAATGTAGTTCCGCGCCTCGATCAGGCTGAGTGGTTATTACTGCGTGAATTTCTTGGCTCGTGCTCGTATTTTCTCTATATACTTAGGTGTCGGCTAGATTTTGGCATTCAGTGACACCACGCTGACGTCATATTTAGCGCTGTGTAAGATATTCCGGCTTGCGTTGATGAAAACGCGGGACTTTCTCATTGACGAGAAGAACCACGATGTTTTATATTAACTGCAAATATTTCACCCGGCATATTCTACGTCGGGAGTTCTTTCCCCCTTGGTGTTTTTACTACAAAGAATGAAAATCAAATCAGATATAGGTACTTGTGGGTTTTACGGCCACCGGACACCTTTGCAGGCATGTCTGCCCAGAGGCGTTGCATCCTCTTGGCTTCGCGTCCGAGACAAGGGAGATGACAAAAGAAAGAAAGAAAGAAAGAAAGGAAGAAAGAAAGAACAAAAGAAAGAAAGAAAGAAAGAAAGAAAGAAAGAAAGAAAGAAAGAAAGAAAGAAAGAAAGAAAGAAAGAAAGAAAGAAAGAAAGAAAGAAAGAAAGAAAGAAAGAAAGCCTTCAATTTGCGAGCTTGAATACTGGCCGAGTAACCACCGACTTGTTGCCGAGAATCTGAAGCAACGATTTGCCACACACGGCCGGTAAGCCATCTTACGTATAAATGACCTCGGTTTCATTCAACTTTAACTTTCCCTGTCTCGATGTTTTTACTATACACGCTAGGCTGATAAGTTCGTTGGTTCGTTTAAAAGAGGTGCCGATATCGTTCAACTCGCTCGGTTTGTTTTGATCGCTCCTGCCTGGTGGTGACTGTGATTTGACGCGAGGGATTCTGGCACGTAACGAGCTACGCGCGTGGAGGACGATCAAAGACCTTTGTCGGACAATGGAAAACAATCGCCATTGACGGTCGTCGTATAATAGAGCTCTCAATATCTGACGCCCGCGGCGGGGAGGCCGACAAATGAGAGACCATATATGTATATATATATATAAATAAATACGCGGACGTGACACTCTCGGATACGGGATCTCGTAAATCAGCGAGCGCTGCGTGCGTTGTGCGCTGTTCGGTTGATGGCGAGAAGGCAGGTCAAGGAAGGAATGCGGCCTGTTATTGAGCGCGTTCCTCTTAGCTCTGCCAAATGAAAAGATCGCCCCATTGTGAGCTCGATCGCTTTCTTTCTTTCTTTCTTTCTTTCTTTCTTTCTTTCTTTCTTTCTTTCTTTCTTTCTTTCTTTCTTTCTTTCTTTCTTTCTTTCTTTCTTTCTTTCTTTCTTTCTTTCTTTCTTTCTTTCTTTCTTTCTTTCTTTCAAGCGCACGAGGAGGTGCATGCCAGGCGCTCTTTTAATGGTGGCAGAATGTGAAGGACGCGCGAATAAGTTCATTTACTCAGGCGCAGTCTATAACTCAAGCTCGAAGACACGAGTTTGATTTCCGGCCACGACGGCGCATATTAATAGAGAGTGGGGAGGTGGGAGGGGGCCAATTGCAGAAACACGGCTGCACTTAGATTTCGGTGCACGCCAGAGAACTCCACGTGGTCAAAATTAATCCGTAGTCGCCCACTACGACATGTCTTATAATCATATCGTGGCTTTGGCACATCAAATACCAGAGCTTGATTTGACTTCAGGCCAACTCACAGACTTCTCGTTCCAAGTGCTCTTAGTTATGCATATGCTGACCGCCATGCTAGTCGAGAATCAGTGTTCTTTCTTAACATTCCGAATACGGGCCCAGGGGTTTTATGTCATCCTTAACCTGAATAGTACTTACGCGATTTCATAAGGCACGGGCTTTGATAAGGCACATGCTCTGAACAGGTACGGACTTCTGTATAATGCACGGGCTTTGATAAGGCATGGAGTTCGTGAACGATATACAGAAAGCGAAGAGACGAGGAGCGACCAGGACAACGCCTACTTTCACCGTTTTGAATGCCGGCCCTTTCGTGGTACGAGTTGACGCCAGTGTGGCAGCTTTCTATTGTTGCAGTCTCCTCTAGCAGATGACAGTGTCGCATACCCTTCTTTTGGCTGTAATATATTCGAAGAGACGGATGGTAGTTTTGCAAAAATTTTAAACGCACAATTGACTAACAAACACTTCTCTTATTAACTCCCTAAAGGACGTCACAGTGCGTATATATAGCTGGACAGTCACAGCGTTAGTTTTTTATTTATTTACGTTATGTTAGTATTTGTAAAGTGTAGTCATTTTTGTAGTAAACTGCATACCCTGTATGAACTGCAACGTGGGATTTTGTTCCATGGTGAGCGGCGGTTATTATGTATGAATATGTGGCCCGTGTCAGGTCGATGTAGTACAGACACAAAGTTATTGCGCTCGGCGAAAAGTGCTTGCGTTATAGATAGCGACGCGCCGGCCATTTGTCGGGGCTGCGCAACGAATGGATGTGCTGCAGCGCGCTGCGCGCTCCATTTACCCGTAGTCCGTTTTATCAAAACAACGTTCCACGCAACGCCTGCTCCCATTATTGCGTTTCGGGGCGCTGCGATGCCCTGTCTCGTATGTTATACACACGGTACATCCGGGGCCGGTGCCCCAGCTACACGTATACATGACAGCTTTTCTTTGTTTATTATCTTTGTTTTTCGGTGCTGCATCCTCGTGACATGTCTACGTCCTAAAGTGTAGACGAACGCACGCAGGCATGGTACAAGTTTGGAGAGAGATATAGAGCTAGGCAATCGCTGGATGTGCCGGGATGCGCTGGATGGACGCACCGCTAATTGAGGCGCAGGTGTTCCTGACGCTAATGCGTATCTACCGGCGGCCCCGCATCGTCTAAGCGGTTTACAACCCTGCCGTTGCATCAATGGGAACGTTTCTACATACGCGCAGCGCCCGGCTGGCATCCCCCGGCAAGGGGTTCCGAACCGTGCTCTCAACTCTCTTCCGACGGCAGTCGTTGAACGAGGCTCATTTAAAAGAGTGCTTAGGGTCCTTCGCATGAGCGCTGATACGTTAATTGTGACGGGCAATCTTTGGCCGCCTCCTGTTTATCCGAATGGTTAGCATCGAGATAACACGCCGTGGTAGCTTATGCCGTCAAGGTGTTTCGCTGATAAGCTCGAGGACGCTGGTTCGATTCCCTGCCTCGGCGGTCTCATTTTGATGAGGGCGAAATGCGAATATACCCGTGTGCTGAGATTTAGGCGCGCATGAAAGGACTTCAGGCTGTCAGAAATAATCCTAAGTGATTGTTAGGTTGCTGTGCTTGCGTAATACGATAATTTCTTCGTACTGACGGCTCTTGCGAGAGGCTGCTGCTACAATGTAATTATATTGTACGCAGCAAGTACCTCTAGTTTCTTGTGTTTAGGGATCCAGGTGAGGCATCTGCGGTGCTGGCGTCAACACACATTAATGAATCATCCGTTCGCATTCCACGTTTATCACGTTCATTTGTTCGTATCACTAGCCATTGTGATGGTTTCGTACTTACATATTTCTATTAGTATTTCGAGCCCTTATAAAGCAATGGTCTTATAAAGCAATAAACCACTACATTTCTTTGCGCAAAGTGCAATTTTGGCGCTATTTGTCCATCGGGCTTTGCGCCATCAAACACTATATACTACCACCATTGGTGCTGACAGCGTCAACGAGAAAGTCGCATGGATGGGATGTTAGTATTATGAGTGACCCGAAAATAAGCCAAGCGCGCAGTCAAGGTGTGCATTTAATATTTCCAGTCCCTGTGGGTTGGGCATAGATGTGTGAGGAAGGATATTTTGTACGTAAACGTGTAAAACATCTGTACTGCATATATCTCTCTTCATTTTCTCCCTCCTGATATCCAAATTACAAAAAAAAAAAAAAGAAGACTGAGTGCGCTTTTACACTTGCGTTGCGCTTGCGAATTCGTGTTGATTTGGTGGACAGGTCTCTTTTCCGATCACAAAGCTGTACTGTACACTTCTATTAAAGTATTTCGTTGATTTCATTTTTATTTTTAGCAGTTTGCTGGCCTTGCCACGCGCTCAAAACATTTAGCAAGGTTTGCGACATTCCGCGATTCTATTAGGAGGGTGCTGTGTTTAGGAAACTCATTCGTGACCTCGTATATTATGAGAGAGAGAGAGAGAGGCGGAAAGTGAAGGAGAGGGAGGGAGAATAAACGTACACAGACGTGCGGTTTTCTTCCCTACACAATGAGAAGCCGTTTGAAGCGTAAATAAGAAATTGCGAAAAGAGACGCTTTACATTTTCAACAATTTGTCACAGCATCATTTCCGTACCCATCGGAATAATGGTGCGTCCAGTAATCGCATTCGTGCTAAGCGGTGCTGTGAATGTAGCTCGAAATCGCTCCATTGGAAACATCTCACAGCCGCTTGAGTGAGGCGGACGTAGTTAATCGTAAGTAAATGTACGCGCTAGATTCATCATTGTAATGCGGGCTTAACGGCACTGTACTATATACCTAAGATTGGCGAAGCGATTAGCGCCAGATCTTTCTTTTATTATTAGAATTTTTGTAGGAAACTAATTGTCAAGGGCATGGCGAGATAGAAACCGAACGCGACGTCTTTCTCGAGCTGAAGGCGCTGGGGATCGACGACGCGAACGGTCGCTTTTTGTGCGGCGGTCTGTGTGCGGCTCGCAGGTGCGGGCTGAGAAAAGCGCCTGCCAGCAGAAGCTCGTAAATATCTCTCCTCTCGCAGCTCTAGGAAGAGACCTCGTGGGTCACGTGATGCACGTCTCTTGTCCCGTGTATACGCACGTCGCGCGTGCTCCTTTTCCGTTATTAAAACACACTCGAAAGGCCAGGAAGGGCAAGGGACAATGTGCTGCGCGATCTATCTAGAGAGTGGCAGGTACGAGGAGTCCACCCTTCTTATATACGAGGTGCCACTGTATAGGTTCAGGCATGCTCCTCCGCCTACCTTACTTTTACTTATAGAAAAAAATGCAAATACAACAACAGTTTCAACAACAAAGCTAGCATGCTAGGGTTATGTGATTAGGCGTGTTGGTACGGATCCATAATGAATCTACAGCACACGGAAATGACACTGGAAAATAGACGAGCACCAAATAGCTTTGATCGAAGAGAACCTTCCATATATATAGCCTCCTAGCCCACGCATGCGCCTGGACTGTCTTCATCATGTCTTGTATAATTTCGAATGTCATTTTTCCGTGTGCTGGAGTTTAATTATGGAAAGTTAGCGTGGCTCAGGTGTACTCGTAGGCTAGTTATTTGATGACAACAGAAAAACAACTCTAGCTGTAGTCCAGCGACGATGTGTTCGTCTTTGTATGTTATATCCCGTGTCTCGGAGATACGCTGTGTCATCACCTATCACTTTAGCACGCTCAGTCGTACACAAGAAAGGGCAAAAAAGAAAAAAATTGCGTTGACGACAATGAAAGAAAGTCACTCTCCATAAAACTGCCCCCGATACCTCTAGCTGAACACATGTCCGTACTAACTAAGAAGGGCAGTGGAAGCTGTTCACTAACTGGAGATGAACCGAGGATATTGTTCCAAACGGCAATGAACTTGTATCTTCGTGTACTCGCTTTCGGAGATCGTCCTCAGATGTAGCCTCGATTAATGAAGCAGAAGAATTCACACGGTCCATTATGCACTTGCCTAAGACGACTGGATGGCGAAAACGATTCTTTTTTTTTTTTTTTTCTCAGTCGACTGTATTGATTCCGCTGGGAAGCTCTCCGCACCCAACGTGGTTTTGCCCTGCTTCCGGGATCGGAGTAATTGGAAACTTTCTGCGCCTCACGTTTTTTTTTTTTTTTTTTGCAGTGCCTCCGTGATCGGCCCACCTTTGACCAAGCGACGATTTCACGTGACGACGTCGTCACGTGATGTGACGTCGCGATGACTTCGTGATGGCGTTACAAATTTTGGCGACCTATGACGTCATGATGACGTCATATGGTGACGTCGTAAAGTGACGATGCTTTTGTGCGTCACTCGTGTTGATGCCGCCGACGGTCACTTTTCTCGTTTGGGGAGGCAGGAAAGGACGCTGAATAGTGGGAGTATATCGGAAAATTGCAAGCATTGGTTGAATTTGAATTGAAGGAGCGTGGAACTATTCGGATCTATAGCTATGGTCTTGCAGCGGAACTAAATGGAATGATGATGACGATCAAGCGCGTTTGCGTCAATCGCTGGCATGTCCTTCTAGAGTAGCGTGTGCTTTATATGTATAGCCGACGTGTCTGAAGTGCGGTGGACCTCGATTGGAAAAAACGTCGCAGCTGCTTCATCTATGAAGCTGTTTTTTGTGAAGTGACGGCAAGACAGAGAGAGAGAGCGTCTCTGCGAAAGCAAAGGACAATATGCTAACGTGTGCCTGACTGTTTGTACCAGGGTACGCATCTCTGAGCGCTGTCCTGCGGTGACGCGAGACCTTTCTTGAAAAAGATGAATGCGGTGTGTTTGTGCGCAGTTTGAAGGATATGGGGGGAAGGGGAGGATCTTCGTAGTTCTTGTTTTTGGTTTCCAGTCCGCTCTATTGTTTATGCATGTTCTCTGACTCCGCCGCTTCGGTGAACCTGGGTTGTCAAAAACAGAGGTAAAAAAAAAATAAAGGTTTGTTTCGCTCGAAAGGTGGTATCTATAGAAATGTGTGGAAATGTATGCGAAGTGAACTTTTAGTTTTCATGGCTGTGGCAGTGCAGTAAACATTCGCTTACTGACTGAACGAGCATAGTGTCACGCGCACACAGACAAACATGGACAGATCTTATTTGATCACCTTGAGCTCGAGCTATTAAAATACTAAAACCAGATCGAAATACACGAGCAGTTGTCGGTCGGCTATACTCTACTGTGGAAAGAGAAATGAGTACAGAATGAGAACAAAACCTGTATTCTCGTTATTTCTCGAGGCGACAGGCAGAAACTTCTGCGGACACGGAGAAGGAAGGCTCAAGCTCCGGTGTAAAATTGGACGCGACCCTAATCCCCGACTTTCGGGTCGCGTAGCCGCACTCACACGTCGGCGTTCGTGCGCCCCGGTGTATTCCTTGGGTTATCATTGCGTTTCGCGTGCTGCCGAAGCGGATCTCGGAGGCCACGCAGAAAGAAGCGCGTGGTTGAGATCTGCTCCACCAGGTGCCGCAACGATCCCAGCTGCTCACAAGAAAGCCGATTGCACTTTCGATGAACTGATTCAATGAACCTTCATTAATTATACCAACACTTAATTGGCCCTTTATGAAGTAAACTTAGGCTTCGATATCACATCCATACAACGTAACTGTTAACTTCTACCAGAACCACCGATTTCGTACCATATTTATTTTTTTAAAACACGTTTTCTGAATATTCGGGAAACCGGAAGTAAGTGCTCGACTGGAAGTTCTTGGAAGAGAAACAAGAATGTCACTCATTGCTCGTGCCATTAAAAAACAGTTTTGATTTTACCAGCCTGCAGTCTGCGTTTTGTTTCTATCTGTCATCTCCATTCTGTAGAACTGTTCTAGAAAGCTGCTTTCCGACGCTTGGTCTTGGTAACCTTCGAGAATGATAAGTGGGCATGACGGATTTTGTATACCGTGTGTATCTATACTGTTGTCTCTATAATTTGTGAATCAATACACCGACAATTTTGAAGGGCGCTGCGCTGGAAGTGTGCGTTGCCGTTCCACGTGCCCGAAGCTCCTAACACTGGTGGAGACGAGCAGTCGCCTTGCGTAACGCCTAATAGCGAGTGGAGTGTTTATTAGAAGCACGCTGTGTGCCCGCACGGCTTCCACTTGCCGCTCTTAATCTTACGGATAAGTTGACGTCAAAACAGTGCTTATATAACTGCACCGCCGCGGAGTGCAGGCGCTGCCAGTGTTTGGGGAATTGCAGCGATGCGACTTTTGATTACACAACCACGCACAACCACACGCATTCACAAACTCTATTTTAGCTTGCCATGAACAGGAATCCGCCTTAAGTAATCTGCTTTCTTGGTAAAGCAGACCACAGTTCAATTACTCGTATAGAGAAACACGAAATGTCAAGTATGCATAGCATTTGTAACAAATTTTTCTGTTTTGAATTTGTATTAATAAAGGAACACTGGAATTGAAACTGAAGTATTTCCTCCTTAGATATGTAAATAGTGCTTCTTATTTTATTCCTATGTATATTTTACTCCACTCCCCCCACACCCACTGTTCCCACCCGTTCAGGTGTCAGCAGCTCAGACACTTGCGTTGTGGTCTGCAGTAAATGTTTTCCTTTTCCTTCCTTTAGTTTGATATATGTTTCCCCAAATAAACAACCGCTTACTACTTCTGCCACAGAAAAGAGGGCAGGGTGATTTGCACGTTTTTTTACGTGATCTTTTTCATCGGCTTGTTGAACATGTGGCACACGTTTGTCGGCACACTGCGCATCGAGGCTTTTTGATCATAGCAACCTTCGAATGACGGTGCTGCATACAGCGTGCTCGAACCCGAGCCTTCAGTCTTCCGTCCTCGTTTCGCTCTTCTCTCTTTCATCGTTATGTTTTAAGACAGCACCCGCAATATTGTATCATTAGAATGAAAGAAAGGACTGCATACTTCATCTTGCGAGAAATTTTCTTAGTGATCCATGTTAGAATTCGAGTCAATTTACGTTATACAGCGCAGGTCTCAGCCTGATCACAACCGAAAAATTATTTCGTTTAGTGCCTAATTAGCCGGGCCGGAATACCAACTCCTCGAGCGCCGCAGAATTTGCATATTTACGTTTGCATAGCACGTCACATGACTGCCTTTGCCTTGGACATAAAGTTGGGCGCATTTGATTGATTTAAGAGACTTAGCACAAGCGGATTCGACAGCCACCGTATTTGATCGTCCCGGATGATCATTTGATTACCTGAGCCAACCTGAATTACGGTACGCTATAGTTTTCGCATTCCGCTTTCTTTAAAATAAAACTGGCATTCGAACCGCGACCTTCTACTCAGATGAAACAGCTCTAGCCTGTAAACCATCACATCGGGCTAAGCCTGCGGTCGCCCTGTATTATATCCTGCAGTGTTGCTGGCTGTAAGAATAGCGTACTTGGATAAAATAAGTAACCCCGTGGCTTTTGCGAACGCAGTACTTCAGCAAGAGCCTGCGCCTGGGTTCCGGAGGCGGCGACGCGTCGTCGACGAGCTACCAGCAAGAAGCAGAAGGTGCAGCTATGGGACAGCGTCATCAACGTGGTGCTCGTCGAAGGGCGCAACCTGCTGGCCATGGACGACAACGGGTTCAGCGACCCGTACGTGCGATTCCGCCTCGGCACCGAGAAGTACAAGAGCAAGGTGGGTGGTGCATGGCGGCAAAGCCCTCTTCTACATTTCAGCTTCTTATTTGTTCATGTATTCTTGGGAGAAAGAGAGAGAAGGACGAGATGTTAACTAATCTGTACATTTCCGTAATACGCTCACACGTCAGGAAGAGGAATGGTGCAGCAATAGAGATAGCAAAATTTCTGAGACAACGTAGTCATTAGACGTGACAATCGAACGCAGAGAATGTGGCATTTTTTAAGCCTTCTCTGGAGTTAGCGCGTCTGTGTTTCGGATTGAAGGAGCCGGAAGTGGGAATCGAAAGTAATGTAAGAGCCATGAAAGTTGACACCGGAAGTGAACGTAACACTACAAGTGCGTGGCCTTTACTTCTTTTGCTTTTATTTGTTTAGTTGTCTTGCTTTTCTTGCTGCTTATTGTGGTCACAAACCGGACATGGCGCATCATACCCAATTGCAGAATGTGCGTAGAAGGCGCCGTAGGAGGACATTGTTTTCAATAGCGAAAGACAAGTCCGTATGTACACAAACACAGTGCAGGTGTCAACAGTCGCGCACTCAAGTCTGTCACTTCCATGCGCTGTATAAGAGCTCGCGTAAGGGGAGGGCTGAATGAACTCACAGGTAGCTGGACTAAGCGTAAGTATCGTAAATTGCCTGTCAGTAAGTTGCAATGTGCAGATATATGTTCACCGTTCTACGATAGGCGCACGGTATTTTTGAGTTCGAGCTGACAAATTTTCAATCACGCTTTTACTATACTTTTCTAGGTTAAAACTAGGGGAAAGGAAATGGAACAAATTATTCTGATAAGATGTGTATGTAACCTGATGAACATGTACTCAGGAGAATGTACGGAAATTGAAATCGGACGCGAGCAGAACTACGTAGAAATACAAAGCGAGAAGACAACAACCACTATGAAGATGGGGAAGGCTTCGTGTTCAACAAAAAGACGTTGTGGGTACGTGTAGTACACTGCCTGTACTTGGAGCAAACCTGGAGAAGTGTGTCTCTAAACTCGCGTGAACGTCGGCATCATCGTTCGTGTGGCTGCTTTCTTTAGTACTTTTATTTATCTAACTTCATATTACTGTGAAAAAAACAACAACAAACAAACGAAAGCTTAGAATCGAATGAACAAACATTCCTTTATGCATAGCTTAGGTCAGTGTCGTCGCTTTCGCCCAGGAAGTCTTTCTTTCAATCGCATGCAACAACATGGGAAGTCAAGGTGCGTCAGAACCGGCTATTCTGAAACTATGAATTCGCTACTCCACTAATTGTGGAAGGTTCCCTTCTAAGAAAACCGCCAGAATTTCCAGTACAGAAGCGTCGTGAGGATAGAGCATGGCTGTCCTATTTTCATGACGCCAGTTGGACGTCAGCTTTATTGCCTGTCAGGCCTGATGACGCTTGTTGGGGCGCTGTGATCATGCTAAGAAGAAAGAAATAGTAGAGAAGGAAAGGCAGGGAGGTTAACCAGTTTAGGAAAACCGGTCTGCTACCCTACACATGGGAACAGGGTGGGGGAGATTTAAAGATGGAGAGGAAAGAGAGAGAGAGAGAGAAAGATAGCACGCGACGGAGCGCACACAGAGTCAGTCACAGTCGGTCACTCCTGTGTGGTACGCGACATTACTGTACTAAATAATACCAACTCACAAGGCGCTGAATTGTTCCGGAGGGTTCCACTGCGTTCTGTCGCAGTTGCGGGCCCGTCGTTATGGTGGAAGACAGAGAGAAAGAGAGAGAGAGAGAGAGTGTGTGTGTGTTCCACACTCAATAGCTATACCGTCGAAAATGACAGGCAGGAAAACGCCAGGCCCGAACATGTATCAATGGACATGTACCAACTGGCCAAAATAAGCACTCTGGTTCAGTTCACACGTCACGCTTTGCGTGAATGACAGAAGGCGCGGACTGTTGTCTATATACTCAACAGCTGGCAGAAGGCTGCGGAGAAAACGTCTTTTGGCTTTATTGGGCCCTCAAGGCCAAAGTCATTACAGAGGGGAGTGGTCATAAATAATGCAATATAGGAAAAAGAAATAAAATTCACTATACAAGCATTATGTTTCTTGGCCTATGCAATTATATCTAACATGGTAAGTATATTTACTAGCAAAAATAAGAAGAACGTAGTACAGAATAAACCAACGCATTTTTGCTAGCCCTATAGTATCCAATGTTAAGTTTTTACGGACACAAACGTTGTCCTGAATGCCGGCTGTCAATCCGGGACGGTGGTTCCAGTCTGCTGATGGTCGGGGAACGAAAGACGGTCAAGAAAATCTTGCCTGAAGTTATGTGCACTTTGTGAGGATGATCTAGCCTGGGTGAGAAGATGGAAAATACCGGGACAGGTGGTTTTCTTCTCACCCCGGAGAGGCGGCGAGCGAAAAAGGGAGCTACCGCACGCTGGCCTTTTCTCGTTGAGACGCGTTGTAGGAAAAAAAGAAAGAAAAAAAAAGTTATTCGAGGAACGCGTGTGGTCGAGAAACTGTGAGTACGTTGCTTCGGTACATACTGAACGTTGCTGCGATATGCACGGCTCATTTTTTTTTTTTATGTCCCCCTTCAGCATCTTCTTCGAGCAACTCTCGATTGGATAAAAATAACGCGTTTTTTTCTTCTTTTGTATGACGTTGTTGCTTCTTCGTGGCAACGAAAGGGCCGTGGAAGCACCTGCCGTTACTCAGTTTAGAAGGTGGCAGCCGTTAATATTCATCCGGCGTTTGCCTGTACAGATCTGTTTCTATTACCTTTCACCGCTTCGTCGTTCCTTTGAAAGCGCAATGTGTCTGTGCTGCAGTGCTTGACGGATAGGATAATGTAGCGGCAGTCAACGTTTTCACTCGCACTTAACGCAGTAATTACCACGTAAACAATACAAGAAGGAATTGTAGCCGGGAGTGTTTACGAAGACTGGATGTTTAAGGATAGTGATTCCGAGGAAAAAGAAGAATATTACCTCAGCAGTAGACTGTCAGGTGCGGCGTACATTTATAAAAGTTAAATTTTAGTTCATAAACTAAGTTAATAATTAACTTTCTAATGAACCACCTTCCGGTACATATTGCAAGCTGACGGAATTGTAGCCGGTGAGTTCGCGAGGAGCATCCATGTCGAACGAATTTTCAGGGCGGACACCATTGTCGGGATACTGTTATTTCTAAAGGGGGCGATGAGATGTCTGGGTGTTGTAGCTACTTCTGTATTTCTCCGCGCGAGACGACGGTTACTTACAAAAGTAACTGGAACTGTTCATTTTCGCCCGCATGTATACGACGGTGCATCTCTCAGTATTCGCGCCGCGCTCACTTTACACCCCAGGCGGGTATGCCATGCAAGCCACAATTTGTCAGTTGCAGTATCTACCACAAAATTAATAATTAAAAGTTAATTACGGAATGCTAGTCAATCGACTGTCGATTTGCGTTATTGTAACATTTATAGGGCGTCTGCAGACTAAAACTTTTGCTTAATCCTTCGTAGGAACACCTTAGTATATAAGCGCCACAATTTTTGCTTTCCCAACTTGTTTTTTCAACACATAAGCACATTTTATGTGGTTAGGGTTACACCTCTTTTTACGTTGAGCCACGTGGGATGAGATGCGTAATTTTGTTTTTAACGCCTCCATGCTCTTGCCCGCTCTTTTCGAGAAGAATTTGTGTCGGCATCTTCCTGACCAGTATCTTTCCGGTACTCGGTCGCAAGCAGATCTTGTAATAAGCTGTCTTTATTTCATAACTTGCTCAAGCTCAGGGGGTCTTAGTACGCTCTAAAAAATAGCACTTTAAAGGGCCCACTTTGTAAGAATAACATGTGAAGCGGCCACATCGTTTGTGCGAGGCGTAAGTAAAGATTGTGATAACGCGTATGTAAACATTTCCCAAGTCTCGCGGATATAACTCTCCTATACGACATTTCCTTTGAGAGATTCTACTTTAACTTTTGCGTGTGTGCTACACTGCCTTTGTGAGCATTAACATGCATACCATAAAGCGAAGGGGCACGATGTGTGAATTACAATGTAAGTAACAGAACATAACAATGGTCACTGTTTGAACTCATTGTGTTTTATTTGAAGACGTCTCGTTTATGTGTTTCGCACAGAACGCCATCAAAACCCTGAACCCTCAGTGGTTGGAGCAGTTCGACCTGCACATGTACACGGACCAGCCCAAGGTTCTCGAGATTACCGTGTGGGACAAGGATTTTAGTGGCAAGGGAGACTTCATGGGGAGGTACGTGCAGAACACTTCCTGCTTGCGTTTCAGTTTTTAATGCTGTCCACACTCAGGCGTTCGCCTCCGAGTTGTCATTAGTGATAGAGCAAGAGTTCCTTGGAATTCTGCGCTCGCGTGTGATAAAAAGAACGGTGTGTGTGTGCTCCCTTCTTTGTGTGCTCACGCAGGTGCTCGATCGACCTGAGCAGCCTGGAGCCCGAGACGACGCACTCGGTGTGGCAGGAGCTTGAAGACGGCGCCGGCTCGCTGTTCCTCCTGCTCACCATCAGCGGCAGCACGCAGGGTAGCACCAGCTGCGTCTCGGACCTCACCGCCTTCGAGGCCAGCCGGCGGCTCGGCCGCGCGAGAGAAGACCCTGCGGGCACGATACGTACGTTCTGCGCACGATTCACGCATATCCCTGTGCTGTAACTTTACGCTGCATTCTGCGTATGTAGTGACGAGCCTACGTAGCCTACGGGAATGGAACTGGCTGAGTGAGTTCGCTGGTCAGCGAAATTGTTATGTGCGTGCGCCCTGGCAATGCCAAAACGCACTTATTGGTTTATGAATCTGTGAACTTGAGAAGCGTGACTGCTGGGCCAGTTGGTGCATCATTGTGAAATTGTTGAGCGAACAAGACGCATTACAGGAAGAAACGTTGTGGACAGGATAGACGCTCACTTACAACTGAAGTTTATCGAAGAGTTTTGAAGGAAACGGAGTGGGCGCGCATGCGTCGTCATAAACCAATCTGATATCTAAACGCACTGGAAAGTTTCTGATATGTTAACGCCTTGCCAAATAGCAGAGTTCTTTGCCCGTCAGCGCGACTGACGGTACACTCACGCACATGTCTGATAGTGCGTGTATTTGGCCAGCCTCGACAATTTCCCTCACGAGTCGGTCACTAGACTTGGTAATAATTGCTGCATTGTCAAAGAGCGGTGCGCAACCGCTGTCTTTTATGTGCGCCGGTATAGGTGCATACCATTTACTACACCCTTTAGAGACGACGAGTGCTCCCTGAGCGTCTATCCTGTCCACGGCGTTTCTTCCTGTAATGTGTTTTGTTTCGCTCATGTACTTCACAATGAAACTGTGAACGTTTATGTGCGTTTTTTTGTTGTTGTTGTTTAACTACCATCGGTGGCTCCCTGGACAGGGGTAAAGATCTTTGTACGTATTCATGCTCTCCGACTGTGTCCGGAGTACTTAGTCATATTTTGTGAATTTTCTTTTTATTTGGCACACCACGAGCAGTAAGTAAGTAGGCAGTGCCACGTAAAGGCGCTGACCAATCGATCTCCTAAAATCATACTATGAAATAAATACTGCAATGATCGGTTAACGAAGTGCGATTCCTATAGCGAAGTGTCACACTTGCCTTCTGTGCACCTCTCCATCGTGGCGGCCGCCGTTCTTATACAGTGCTTCAAGAAAAGAACTCTCGAAGGTGCTGATAGATTGGACAATAGTTCTTTGTTAGACGAGCGAATTTTCGGGCACTGGCCAAAGAACAAGAGAAGACAGCTTAAAAGCGCTATTGTGGAAACTTTATTTTCAAAGTCAAGTCAAGTCAAGTCAAGTCAAGTTTATTTCCAACAACATCAAGTCAGAGGTCTTTAGGCGAAAAGTAATTAACAGACTCAGTCGATGAAACATGGTCTTTCTTTCTTTCTTTCTTTCTTTCTTTCTTTCTTTCTTTCTTTCTTTCTTTCTTTCTTTCTTTCTTTCTTTCTTTCTTTCTTTCTTTCTTTCTTTCTTTCTTTCTTTCTTTCTTTCTTTCTTTCTTTCTTTCTTTCTTTCTTTCTTTGAGGCCATTTTGAAGCTGCGAGATCTTTTTATGACCGATGTTGTACAGGGCTATTTTCGCACCCCTTATTCACTTCCTTTCTTTTCCAAGACATGGAAACACGATACACAGTGGGGCTTTTCAAGTACCCTTCTTTTCTTCTGCCAAAGATGTTGCCGCTATGCTCGAAGTCTTCAAACACTATAGACAAGGGCACTCTTCGATTTTTTTTTCATGCATCATAGCGTCTTAGCGGCTGTGTTTTTCTTACTACTGCGGGCTCGAGTTTCAGGGTTCGATAATTGGCCCTAGTGGCCGCGGATTGATCGGGGTAGGTTGAAAGGGCCCTCACGATCTCAGAGTTCCGTGCAGTACAACAACAGCAGTGCAGGTAAGAAATTAAAGCGGAACCACATACGCAGTCATGCCTAGCATTGCTCAGCTTTATAATAAAGT
The DNA here is from genome assembly GCF_013339695.2 of Rhipicephalus sanguineus. NCBI lineage: Eukaryota > Metazoa > Arthropoda > Arachnida > Ixodida > Ixodidae > Rhipicephalus > Rhipicephalus sanguineus. Next base: position 179,337,260 of record NC_051178.1, read on the forward strand.
CTTGATGCTCTTAAGAACGAGTCAGTCATTCAACCGACTCATTTTCTCCAGCTGTGTATTGCACTTGGCAGATTTAGTTTTTGTATTATGTGTTGTTCAATACCCACCTAACCTGGCGGAAATCCTAACTTGACGTAAATAGTTTGGCATGAATAAGGCGTGCTGAAGTTATTCTTCCACGCCATGCCTTATCGTCATTCTACGTGCTTCAGTCGACGTCACCCTGGCGCTCAGTGCAGCCATTTTGGCTGCACTGAGCGCCATGGGGCGCTGGCAGCCAAACGGCCGCCAGCGCCCCATGAGCGTGGCACGTAGGTCATGCTGTACGTGACATGCGTGTCATGATTTTCATGTTAACTCGTGTTATTTTTGTTCGTTACACAGTCACGTCACAAGATACCAATTTTGGTGTATATAAATCTAGCGAAACCGCCGCCAGCGCCCCATGAGCGTGGCACGTAAGTCATGCTGTACATGACATGCGTGTCATGATTTTCATGTTAACTCGTGTTATTTATGTTCGTTGCACAGTCACGTCGCGCAATACCAATTTCGGGGTAGATCAAGCTAGCGAAGCCGCCGCCAGCGCCCCATGAGCGTGGCACATAAGTCATGCTGTGCATGACATGCGAGTCATGATTGTCATGTTAACTCGTGTTTTTATGTTCGTCACACAGTCACGTCACAAGATACCAATTTTGGTGTATATAATCTAGCGAAACCGCCGCCAGCGCCCCATGAGCGTGGCACGTAAGTCATGCTGTACATGACATGCGTGTCATGATTTTCATGTTAACTCGTGTTATTTTTGTTCGTTACACAGTCACGTCACAAGATACCAATTTGGTGTATATAAATCTAGCGAAACCGCCGCCAGCGCCCCATGAGCGTGGCACGTAAGTCATGCTGTACATGACATGCGTGTCATGATTTTCATGTTAACTCGTGTTATTTATGTTCGTTGCACAGTCACGTCACGCAATACCAATTCGGGGTAGATCAAGCTAGCGAAGCCGCCGCCAGCGCCCCATGAGCGTGGCACATAAGTCATGCTGTGCATGACATGCGAGTCATGATTGTCATGTTAACTCGTGTTTTTATGTTCGTCACACAGTCACGTCACAAGATACCAATTTTGGTGTATATAAATCTAGCGAAACCGCCGCCAGCGCCCCATGAGCGTGGCACGTAGGTCATGCTGTACGTGACATGCGTGTCATGATTTTCATGTTCACTCGTGTTATTTTGTTCGTTACACAGTCACGTCACAAGATACCAATTTTGGTGTATATAAATCTAGCGAAACCGCCGCCAGCGCCCCATGAGCGTGGCACGTAAGTCATGCTGTACATGACATGCGTGTCATGATTTCATGTTAACTCGTGTTATTTATGTTCGTTGCACAGTCACGTCACGCAATACCAATTTCGGGGTAGATCAAGCTAGCGAAGCCGCCGCCAGCGCCCCATGAGCGTGGCACATAAGTCATGCTGGCATGACATGCGAGTCATGATTGTCATGTTAACTCGTGTTTTTATGTTCGTCACACAGTCACGTCACAAGATACCAATTTTGGTGTATATAAATCTAGCGAAACCGCCGCCAGCGCCCCATGAGCGTGGCACGTAAGTCATGCTGTACATGACATGCGTGTCATGATTTTCATGTTAACTCGTGTTATTTTTGTTCGTTACACAGTCACGTCACAAGATACCAATTTTGGTGTATATAAATCTAGCGAAACCGCCGCCAGCGCCCCATGAGCGTGGCACGTAAGTCATGCTGTACATGACATGCGTGTCATGATTTTCATGTTAACTCGTGTTATTTATGTTCGTTGCACAGTCACGTCGCGCAATACCAATTTCGGGGTAGATCAAGCTAGCGAAGCCGCCGCCAGCGCCCCATGAGCGTGGCACATAAGTCATGCTGTGCATGACATGCGAGTCATGATTGTCATGTTAACTCGTGTTTTTATGTTCGTCACACAGTCACGTCACAAGATACCAATTTTGGTGTATATAAATCTAGCGAAACCGCCGCCAGCGCCCCATGAGCGTGGCACGTAGGTCATGCTGTACGTGACATGCGTGTCATGATTTTCATGTTAACTCGTGTTATTTTTGTTCGTTACACAGTCACGTCACAAGATACCAATTTTGGTGTATATAAATCTAGCGAAACCGCCGCCAGCGCCCCATGAGCGTGGCACGTAAGTCATGCTGTACATGACATGCGTGTCATGATTTTCATGTTAACTCGTGTTATTTATGTTCGTTGCACAGTCACGTCGCGCAATACCAATTTCGGGGTAGATCAAGCTAGCGAAGCCGCCGCCAGCGCCCCATGAGCGTGGCACATAAGTCATGCTGTGCATAACATGCGAGTCATGATTGTCATGTTAACTCGTGTTTTTATGTTCGTCACACAGTCACGTCACAAGATACCAATTTTGGTGTATATAAATCTAGCGAAACCGCCGCCAGCGCCCCATGAGCGTGGCACGTAAGTCATGCTGTACATGACATGCGTGTCATGATTTTCATGTTAACTCGTGTTATTTATGTTCGTTGCACAGTCACGTCGCGCAATACCAATTTCGGGGTAGATCAAGCTAGCGAAGCCGCCGCCAGCGCCCCATGAGCGTGGCACGTAAGTCATGCTGTGCATGACATGCGAGTCATGATTGTCATGTTAACTCGTGTTTTATGTTCGTCACACAGTCACGTCACAAGATACCAATTTTGGTGTATATAAATCTAGCGAAAACTGCCGCCAGCGCCCCATGAGCGTGGCACGTAAGTCATGCTGTACATGGCATGCGTGTCATGATTTTCATGTTAACTCGTGTTATTTTTGTTCGTCACACAGTCACGTCACAAGATACCAATTTTGGTGTATATAAATCTAGCGAAACTGCCGCCAGCGCCCCATGAGCGTGGCACGTAAGTCATGCTGTACATGGCATGCGTGTCATGATTTTCATGTTAACTCGTGTCATTTGTGTTCGTTACACAGTCACGTCACGCAATACCAATTTCGGGGTAGGTCAAGCTAGCGAAACCGCCGCCAGCGCCCCATGAGCGTGGCACGTAAGTCATGCTGTACATGTCATGCGTGTCATGATTTTCATGTTAACTCGTCTTATTTTTGTTCGTCACACAGTCACGTCACAAGATACCAATTTTGGTGTATATAAATCTAGCGAAACTGCCGCCAGCGCCCCATGAGCGTGGCACGTAAGTCATGCTGTACATGGCATGCGTGTCATGATTTTCATGTTAACTCGTGTCATTTGTGTTCGTTACACAGTCACGTCACGCAATACCAATTTCGGGGTAGGTCAAGCTAGCGAAACCGCCGCCAGCGCCCCATGAGCGTGGCACGTAGGTCATGCTGTACGTGACATGCGTGTCATGATTTTCATGTTAACTCGTGTTATTTTTGTTCGTTACACAGTCACGTCACAAGATACCAATTTTGGTGTATATAAATCTAGCGAAACCGCCGCCAGCGCCCCATGAGCGTGGCACGTAAGTCATGCTGTACATGACATGCGTGTCATGATTTTCATGTTAACTCGTGTTATTTATGTTCGTTGCACAGTCACGTCGCGCAATACCAATTTCGGGGTAGATCAAGCTAGCGAAGCCGCCGCCAGCGCCCCATGAGCGTGGCACATAAGTCATGCTGTGCATGACATGCGAGTCATGATTGTCATGTTAACTCGTGTTTTTATGTTCGTCACACAGTCACGTCACAAGATACCAATTTTGGTGTATATAAATCTAGCGAAACTGCCGCCAGCGCCCATGAGCGTGGCACGTAAGTCATGCTGTACATGGCATGCGTGTCATGATTTTCATGTTAACTCGTGTCATTTGTGTCGTTACACAGTCACGTCACGCAATACCAATTCGGGGTAGGTCAAGCTAGCGAAACCGCCGCCAGCGCCCCATGAGCGTGGCACGTAAGTCATGCCGTACATGACATGCGTGTCATGATTTTCATGTTAACTCGTGTTATTTATGTTCGTTACACAGTCACGTCACAAGATACCAATTTTGGTGTATATAAATCTAGCGAAACCGCCGCCAGCGCCCCATGAGCGTGGCACGTAAGTCATGCTGTACATGACATGCGTGTCGTGATTGTCATGTTAACTCGTGTTTTTATGTTCGTCACACAGTCACGTCGCGCAATACCAATTTCGGGGTAGATCAAGCTAGCGAAACTGCCGCCAGCGCTCCATGAGCGTGCCACGTAAGTCATGCTGTACATGACATGCGTGTCATGATTTTCATGTTAACTCGTGTTATTTATGTTCATTACACAGTCACGTCACACGATACCAATTTTGGTGTATATCAAGCTAGCGAAACTGCCGCCAGCGCTCCATGAGCGTGGCACGTAAGTCATGCTGTACATGACATGCGTGTCATGATTTTCATGTTAACTCGAGTTTTTATGTTCGTCATACAGTCCCGTCGCGCAATACCAATTTCGGGCTAGATCAAGCTAGCGAAACTGCCGCCAGCGCCCCATGAGCGTGCCACGTAAGTCATGCTGTACATGACATCCGTGTCATGATTTTCATGTTATGTCTTGTCATTTATGTTCGTCATACAGTCATGTTACGCCATACCAATTTTGGTGCACATTCGATGAACCAAGCGACCAGGAGAGCACAAAGTCGTAGGCGGCTAGATAGATAGATAGATAGATAGATAGATAGATAGATAGATAGATAGATAGATAGATAGATAGATAGATAGATAGATAGATAGATAGATAGATAGATAGATAGATAGATAGATAGATAGATAGATAGATAGACAGATAGATAGATACGCTCAAAGTCGCAGAAGTTCGCTAAGAAATGCTTCGCATTTAAAAGGTCAACCAGACGTGCGCCTGGTTTGCTACCCTACCCTGGGAGAAAAAGGCGAATGGATCAAAAAACAGAGCAGAAATTCGCATTGGCTGCATGGAGCTCAGATCCCGTAAACTTTTCCCGTCGGGTGTACTTCCAGTTTCGCTAAAACGCATCCGTAATTGCGATGCCTCTTTCGGTTCTTGCAGGGCCTAATACACAGCTTCTACGATTGGGACGACGTCGGACACCTCGTCGTCAAAGGTGGGTCACTGCTCCGTCCAGCGAGGAGCTTCGCGCCGAATCACTGAACAGAACTCGACGACATCGTGTTTCTCATCGAACCGCGCAGTGTACAAGGCACAGGGCCTGGCCTCTGCCGACCTGGGAGGCAAGAGCGACCCTTTCTGCGTGCTCGAGCTGGTCAACTCGCGGCTGCAGACGCACACCGAGTACAAGACGCTGTCACCGGAGTGGAACAAGATATTCTGCTTGTAAGCGCAAATTTTCGTTTTCTTTTATCCGATATGATTTGATCAATATTAGTAGTTCTCTTGCTCGGCGGGCCAGAACGAAAGGGCACTGTGGGTGCTACGTGTCGGAAGTGACATTAGTATTCGGATACCCGCCTGGTTCCCCTGTTCAGATGTACCGAAACGTAAAGACGCTC